>NC_058403.1:71374297-71491343 GCF_002201575.2 Neomonachus schauinslandi
CTCCATCCTCCAGCTCTCAGTGAGCTCCATCCTCCAGCTCTCAGTGAACTCCAGAGCAGCTGAGTATGCGAGCAGGACTCTGCAGGGGAAGGCCTGAGCCTCCCAGCCTCCAGCTGCTTCAGGGCAGAACAGCAGGGGGACAGGCCCCAGGCGGCCAAGGGACCCGCAGAGACTTAATGCAGCCCTGTGTTCAATACAGAGAGAGCGCTCCAACACTAGATGATACCTTTGAGCTCCATTCTGGTGCTTACCATGTTTTGGCCTGGATTAAAGGTTTTTATTGTGCAAGTTTATCTCCCTCATTAACCTTGAGTTCTTTCAAGGTAGGGGCCATGTCTCATTTTTCCCTGGTGGTGCTGTGCCCAGGGAATTTGTGGGGTGTATCTGGAAACCACGGTCAAGGCAGGGTGAGTGTTAGGGGAGTCCGCGGTGGCAGCGTGGCCTAGGTCGTGGGGGAGCCGCTGGTCTGTGAGCGGAGCAAGGCAGCAGCATGAATGATGGCAGACGTGCCGTTACGCAGTGAGAGGTCCTGGTAGACAGGTGGGAGATCAAAGCACTGCGCCCACCCTCTTTCCCAGCCAGGGAAGATCAACAAAGAGCCCAGTGCCCCCCAAGGGAGGTTAATTGGGTCCTGCGGACTGACGGGGTTCCTGGACCCACTTGGCATCCTCCCAGCCAAGGAGCACCTGCTTCCTCAAGAATTGAATTTTCCCTTATTGAATGTAGCCCTCAGGTGAGGAATGGTTCTTTTTTTCCCTCTTTCTTGTTTTCTTTCTTTCTTTCTTTTTCTTCTTTCTTTCTCTTTCTTTCTTTCTTCTTCCCTTCCTTCCTTCCCTTCTTCCTTTTCTCTTTCTTTCCTTTTCTGTTCTCATTTGCAACGAATCAGTCTTAAAGGAAGATTCCAGGGCCTGGTAACTTTTAAGAAACTAGGGCTGGGGTGGGAAATGATAGTCAGCCCAGTTAGCACCTGACTCCCTCTGACTGCTCGCCTGTCCATCCACCCACCCCGCTCAGGACTGGCGAAGTAAGCTAAAGCTACTAAAATCCAAGCTGGATTAAAGTATGCAGTGGTTAAGAAGTTACACATCCTTCTCCATCCCACTGAAGATGAGCTTTCTCAAGCCTCGTGCAAAGAGAAATGGAATCATTACAGAAATCATGCGAAAATATATAACTAATCTATTATTTTCTCAGAGATTTTAAAAGCATGTTCACACGTTTAGAGTGATACAGTGTTAAGGGTTTTATAAAACATGCACAGACAGATATGAGAGAGAGGGAAAGATGGGGGGCAATTTTCAGAGCAGAAAGAACCCCCTAGAGATCATTCAGCACCTCTGGTTTTATGGCCCAAGAAAGTGAGGCTCAGAAAGGGAGAGAGGCTTATCTAAAGTCACACAACTGACTAGTAGGTCAGTCCAGTAGGTCAGCGGAGGCCACGTCTCTCAAGTCTTAGGTTAAGACTTGTCCTACTTGGCGTGGAGGTATCCGACCAGCTGTGGAGGTGGGGATTGTTGAGGGGGTCTGGGGAATAGTGATCCTGGAAGATTCCCTGGGCCTGAACCTGAGGGAAGGGGGAGCAACTGGGTAAGAGGTACGGAAGGGTGAAGGCACAGCAGGAACCAGGGAACGTCTGACTGGTAGAAGCAGAGGTTCCAGCTCTCAGCTACCCCTTTAGCATAACCAGGAAAGGGGGACATGAGTTCCCCTGGGCCTTGAATGTCTGATGACAGGAAGTGACGGGGGACCCAGGTGCCTGCACTCGTTAATGAAGAACGTGCTTTAATAAAGAACATGGGGCTGAAGGGGAAATTATCACTCTTGTGCAGCCTGTTACCTACTTCCATCTTAGCGTCTAGAACAGGCTGCAGCCCTTTATATGTTTCTGGATTCATCTCCTGCACTAGATCAGGAGCTCTTTCAGGTTGGAGGGGGTGTGCATGTCGCAAGGGGAGAGGTCGACCCCAGCTAGGAGGGCATCGTGTCACTGGCCCTGTGCAGACTTGCTGTGCGTGGCGACAGGAAGAAGCCGATTGACTTTTGGTCAGTTCTGCCACTGTTTTAAGTTCTCTGCAGACAGTGCACCTCCTTCCTTTAGTACCCATGGGGCCTCCTCTCACTGCCCCAGAACCCCCTGGACAGATCTCCGTGTGGTTGTCTGCTGACTGTAGGGCTGGGTCCCATGGCCACCCCTGGACGAAGGGTAGCTGGGAGAGCAGGTATTTCTCATTCCCAGCCTATTCAGTGGACAGTGGCAAGGGAGGGGACTGCCAGGTTGCCGTGTCCTTCAGCCCTGTCCCCCCACAGGTGGAGCATCAGCCCTAGCAGCTGGAAGTCCGGGCCCAGCTGTGACCCAGCCTCTTGAGAGTTTTCACCATCAGTGGAGACCCCTGGCCCCTACCAGAGCCAGCTGTACTGGACAGCTGTTGCCAATACCCCCCCAGTAGAGTCAAGGGGTGCAGGTGCTGGGGAGGCGGGCCCCACAGAGGTGAGGTGTGAAGTCATGTTTTCTGGATGGGCTCTGAATGGAGGCTCTGAATGATTCTGGAGGTGAATCCGTCTAATGGGTGGTAATCCAAACTTAAATTCAAAATGTTTGAAAGAGGTCAAGAGGAGCCTAAAAATCTTGTCCAAAATATCAGTAACAACCAAAAAGTTCCAATGGAAAAGTTGGTATTTCGTTGCTGCTATTGAAATGTACTTTTCTATGTATCTTATCACCAGTTACTAAAACCTCACTTTCCCATTCACAATGCTAAATATGCCTTTTGAACATTCCAGTAAGTAAATTAAATAAATTTGGCAAAGGATTTGCTCGGCAAGTTCAGTTCTGCAAATTGGCTCTCTGTGAACTGGCATCTTCTCGGTCACCTAGACTCACCTTCTGGATTGGGGGGGGTGGGGACTGGAGTTACTGAGTCAGGGTCCCCAGGGGTGAGGGCAGACACTGTGTCTAGGGAGTGGAGGGGTGACCGAGGGCCGAGATGGGCCTCGTGCTGTTGCAGCTGCCAGGCCGAGGTGAACTTGCCATTTACCTTCCCAAGGCTCTCACTGGAGAAACTCACAATAGGAGACATTTTGGTGATGCTTGTCCTTGAAGCACCAGCAGCTGGGAAGCGTTCAGAACCCTGAGGGTCTTTTCCTTCTCTGGGAAGAAAAGGACTGATGCTTAAGAAACTCAGTGAAGACTATTTGTAAAGGTGTGGAGGACTGAGTGTGGGCGAGACATCTAGGTACTAGCAAAGGCCAGAGCAGAAGGAGGGGAGGCAGCCACGCCCATTTGCTGTGGCTGGTCTGGGGGATGGGAAGGTGTGAGGCTGTGGAACCTGCTGCTAAGGAGGACCCTGGGAGCAGCCATGGATGGGTGGAGGAAAGGGGGTCATGAAGCAGGCAAACCCCGACTTTATACAGCATATCCAAAGGACGCAATTACTTCCGGTCCTTGTAGAATCTCAATACAAAGATACTGTCGTGCCTGTTTAGTTCGCACACGATCACAGAATGTTAGGTGTGCATGGGAGCGGGCCAGCTGGGGTGCGCTTGTGAGTCAAAGAAGATGCTCGGCCAGTTTTAGAGCATTGCTAAATGGACCCATTTCTAAAAACAAAATCCGTATTTGTTGATTGATTTGATGGTTAATTACAGTGTTGCCTGCCCATCTGCACAACTGCCTGAGTACAACATAAGATGTACTTAATCATTGTTGACATTTTTCTGAGTGTAGTGTTGGCAGAGGTTAGAAGTTTTATAAATATTTTTTTGTGGGTAAGAGGATTCTTCAGGCAGGCGATGGGGAGTGGTTTACAGTGTTAAGAATCGACGAGCAGGGTTAAGGTGTGCTCTCATGGGCTAGGAAGGATTTTATTAAATGGCTATGTCTCAGGAGTTGGAGCAGATGGGGGGCCCTTGAGAGGGGCTCGCGGTGGTGTGTGGGTGTCCGTGGCCACTGTGTCTTGGCCAGGCCTGAGACCCTGACTGGTTCAGGTGTCTCTCACCCTTGGCTCTTGCCCTGGCTCCTTGTGGTGTCTTTTCATGACTTCCCTCAGCCAGGGCACTAACCAGGAAGCACCCACGTACCCTCGCCCCTCCCCAAAAAGGGAAACCTCCAGAACATCTCAGCAACATATATGGGCAATAAATAGGTCTGATCTTATTTTAACAATTTCATATCGAGCAGGAAATGCTAGTTTTGTGGAGAAACACACCACACTGGAAAAAACGGTGTTCTTAAGTATACAGATTGGCTCAGAGAGTGGTTGTTGGCCAGTTTTAGAGCACAGTGGGATTTATTGGGTTCTCAAAATAGAGAGGAAACGTGTTGACTGTCAGTGGGCATATTATCTATCTGTTGCTGCTTAACAAATCACCTAAACCTTAGGGGCTTAAGACATCAGTAATCACTTAATGTCTCTCGGGTTTTCTCTGGGTCAGGAAACCAGGAGCAGGTTGGCTGGGCAGTTGGGGCTCAGGGACTCTCCTGAGGTTGCAGTCAGATGTCAGGCAGGGCCGCCATCATCAGAAGGCTTGTCTGAGGCCAGGGGCTCTGCTTCCTGCTTTGGCGCCTGCAGGGGTTTCTCGGACCACTAGCATATTTTGCTGGGGTCAGTCAGGGCCCAGCATCTGTTTCAGCTTCTCACACATCAGTGCATCCCAGGTGGTTGTCATCTACTATAGTGTAAGTGTTCTCTTGCACAGGAGTTAATGATAAAGGAGACATTCTCAGGAAAAGAAACATCATCTTTGACTTGTCAAACTTCTTAACTGCAACAGTGGAAAGCCATTCTGCTCATTTAAGCCCCAAAGAAACTCAGGAGCTTAGAGAACAGTCTGGAACAGACGAAGACAAGGAATGGTCAGTTTCACAGCCAAACTGCAGCCCAGAACCAGGCTGGGAAAGAGGCTGTTGTCACATCTGACAGGAAGCACAAAACCACGCTGGTGTCCCTGTCGCCCCACGGCCATTGCCATCCCAGGACACCAAGCACTCATTGCTATCGTCCCTGCTGCCCCCACCCCTTTCCTGGGCCCTGGATGTCATGGCCACAGACTCTGCCTTTGCTGGGATGCTTTTTCTGTTGACCCACCTGTTTTTCATCATGAGACCCTGGCTCGTGTCTGGGGCAGGCGAACCTGATTGGCTGAGTCCAAACCATGTGCTCCTGTCCTAGCTGGAAGGGAGGCTGGAAAAACACAAATCTGGACTTTTTGGCTCCACAGTAGGAGGAAGGCTCTGCTTCCTGTCAAGATTCATAAGGTGGTAAATTCACAAGCATGGAAAGGGTTCCAGATGCTGGGCCCTTAATACAATAACAACAACAACAAACAGACAAATCCCCTACATTTCCTGCCTGAAGACATTTTTTAAAAAAACCAAAAACCTGGAAAGCATGTGAAAAATTGACCTGCGCTGCCTTGTCAAAAGATCAAAGGAATGTCTACGAAAAAATCCAATGAAAAGTGACATCAAAGCAAGAAGAACAATTTACAACTCAATAATAAAAAGACAATCAATTCAAAAGTGGGAAAACGACTTGAATAGACATTCCTCCAAAGAAGATATACACATGGCCAATAAGCGCATACAAAGATGGGCAGTGTCATTAGCCATGAGAGAAATGAAAAATCAAAGCCACATGAAATACCACTTTACATCCACTAGGATGGCTATAATCAAAAAGATAATGACAAGTGTTGGTAGGGATGTGGAGAAATGGAAACCCTCATACTTTGCTGGTGAGAATGTAAAATTATGCAGCCATTTTGGGAAACAGTCTGACTGTTCTTCAAATGGTTATACACAGAGTTATCATAAGATCCAGAAGTTCTTGTCTTGGATGATACTCAAGAGACATGAAAATATATGTCCACACGAAAGCTTTACATGAACGTTTGTAACATCATTATTCATAATAGCCCAAAGCTAGAAACAATCCAAATGGCCATCAGCTGATGAATAGATAAACAAAATGTGACAGGCACATACACTGGAATAGTATTCAGTCATAAAAAGAAATCAAGTACTACTGTTTACTACAACACCGATGTACTTTAAAATCATTATGCTAAGTTGAAAGAAACTGGTCACAAAAGACCGTGCATTGTATGATTCTAGTCTAGAGTAGGCAAATCTTAAAGAGGTAAGAGACTTGCGGTTGCTTAGGGCTGGGAAGGAGTTTGGGGTTTTGGGAGGTGGAGGTGACAGCTTAAGTGTATAGAGTTCCTTCTTGATATGATGAAAATGTTCTAAATTGTGGCAATGGTTGCATATATCTGTGAATATACTAAATATTCTCGAGTTGTACATTTTAAATGAATAGATTGCATGGTATATGAATTATATCTCAATAGAGCTGTTATTAAGGAGAAAGACTTGCTCATTATAGAAAAGTCAAAAGGGAGGGAAAGTGAAACTCTACTTAATGTTATCATTTTGTACTTCCTTTTACCCTTTCTAGGCAAACATTTTTTTTTTAAATTATCTTTTGTATTTTTGAGGATAATACTTATTTAATTTTATCCTGATTTTTTTGTTTAATGTGAGTATTTTCCATATTTTTTTCATTCTTGATAAACATCGTTTTAATGATCACACCATGTATTTCACCGAACGGATGTTTTGTATGCTTCTTAAATATCCCCTACTGTTGGATATTCTGTTTTCTCATGATCATAAATACGCTTTGACGAACACCTTTGTTCTTGAAGTTGATTCGAGGTTTTAAGATTGTTCCTTAGGATAGGTTCAAATGGTGAGATTATTGGGTTAAAGAGCTTGAATACTTTTAAGACATCTGATGCTTAGCACCAACTTGCTATGCAGAAGAAATATACCAATTTGCCTCTCAAAAGATGTTGTTTTAAGAGAAAAAAAAAATCTCATGCCCCATTCCCTTATGTCTTAAACTAGGCACTCTTTTCCTCTGATCCCCTGTTTTATTCTTGGAAATGGATTTTCACTGTAATAGATGTAGTCAATACTAGCTTTTTCCCTGTCTCGGCCCCTGAGTTGATTGCTATGTGGGAAACATTCAGGAGGACATATTGGATTATTTAAAGGCATAAATGCATGAAATAGCACAGGAGAGGAGGTTGCAGCAACAAAATTTGGAAGCTGAGAAGCAACTAAATGAGTGGTAACTTACTTAGCAGATACATTAAAGCTGAATGCTAAGTCAGTAGTGGGGTGAAGTTAAGAAACAACCCAATCTGGGGATTCTGTGTGGTATTTAGGAGGAGGGGCACCTAATTCTTCTGAAAGTGAGAGCAAAGTAGCACTGAAGAGAGGAAGACTGGTTGCAAATTGACTTAAAAAGCAAATAGATCCCAAGATCCCTCCCTCATTCTAAGCAGCCTGATGCCTGTCTGTTCTGCATCCCTCCTGAAAAGGGTAATACAGAAGGTCTGGGCTGGGGAACCCCAGGCCCAGCTGCAGGCAGGGGTTCTGTACTGAAAACAACAGGAGTATGTGAAAGTTTAGGTGGAGAATGTGAGTCACTCCAGCCTCCTTCCCCTACTTAGCTTGCAGAAAATGGCAGCCAATTGTATACACTCCCTGCAGAGGCCAGTGAATCTTCTCCAGGACCTGACCAAGAGAAAAATCCCTAAATATAATGATATCAGGATTTTCCATGAAATGGCCTAGCAAGATCATCTTACAGTGAAGCCTGCCGCCAACAAGCCATACACACACACACTAAGTGCTTTTGGTCAGCATTTTCCTGCTTCACCCTTAGCTATCTATGATCAAAAGTCAAGGACTACTTAATCTTCCCATTAAGAGACATGGTCTATCTCGGGGCGCCTGGGTGGCTCAGTTGGTTGAGCGACTGCCTTCGGCTCGGGTCATGATCCTGGAGTCCCGGGATCGAGTCCCGCATCGGGCTCCCTGCTCAGCGGGGAGTCTGCTTCTCCCTCTGATCCTCTTTCCTCTCATGCTCTCTGTCTCTCATTCTCTCTCTCAAATAAATAAATAAATAAATAAATAAATAAAAAGAGACATGGTCTATCTCACTGTGTCTCCAAGTCATTTAGGGCTCTTCGTAAGGCTTAATTATTTATACTTTATTGATATCTTACACATTAATTATTAAGTTAATTTCTACATTTTGGTCTTATTTTTGTTGTCATATGTGAAAGGAAACATTCCTCCACATATTTCCTAACTGGTTATTGAGGATGTATGTATGAAAGGTATTGCTTTTGTGTGTGTGTTTTTCATATTCCACTACTTATTGAGCTTTCTTAAGTATGCTAAAAATTTTCAGAGGAATCTTGGATTTTGTGGGTTGACAATTACACCATCTGCACATTTTGGTAACTGTGTCTACTCTTCCTTTTCTATAGCTATATGGACTGGCCCCCAATTTTAAAAGAGTCTTAGCTAATAGCAGTGATAGCCAACATTCCTGTCTGTCCTTGACTTTAGAAAGATTGCTTCTAAGTGTCTTGCCATTAGGGATTATGCTTGAAGTTGGTTTAAGAAAGATATTCTTTATCATATAAAGGAAATATTCTTTTTTTTTCAGAAATTGATGTGAATTTTACCAAATGTCTTAACAGCACTTATTAATTTGTGCATATAGTTTTTCCTTTGACTTACTATCAATGCTGCATACTTATTCTACCATGCTGAATAAATTAAATTAATAACATTCCTTCAGTAACCGTCTTCTGAATGGATCAGTTAGACATAGTGGCAGAATCATGAGAGGACACAGGCCTTCTGGATGTCCATCCTCAACAGGCACACCCCATCAGGCTCTCTGTCCCTGACTAATTCTGCCTCCTGGGGTAGTCCCTGAAGACCCCTACAGGATGGAAAGCTCATTCTAATCTCTTCTATTCAAAATGTGGCCCAGGGACTAGCAGCTTCAGCCTCGCTGAATGATCAGAGTTTATTCAAAATGCAGAATCTCAGAGCCCACCCCGGACCTACTGAACCAGAATCTCACATTTAACAAGACCCCCCAGGAGGGGGGGAATCTCCCCAGGAGATTCGTGTTACTGTGAAAGTCTTAGAAACATGGCTCTGACATAGTGGTACAATGGCTTCTCCTAGTTTCTTATTGACAGGGCAGTGTTCTAGTCCCATCCAAGAGCTGTTGAAAGAAGTTCTAGGGTGTCTGTGTGTGTGTAAGAGAGGGAGACAGAGAGAAAGAGAGGCAAAGACATAGAGCAGGCCTGGGAATTGCACCCATGGGCATAAGCCTTTTCAGCATCCCTGGGCAATTATCATAAGTGATCTGGCCCCTGCATGTAAGTCAAGCTCTCAGTGTCCATGGGCTGGGAAAGGGAGTGTCCCAAGGTAGTATGGGGAGGAGGGTAGAGCAGAGGGTAGAAGAGTTTCCTAGGAAAGGCACCTGGTGGTTTGCTTCAACTAACTGCAGATGGTGGCTCCTAAAGGGCCTGAATTGTAGGGGAGGGGACGCTGGCTGGTTAATTGTCTCCAGACTTGATGGTTAGCAGCTGCTGGAGGCAGGATTTCCTCTCGTTTTCTTGGGATGCTGAATCTGGCTAAGAAGCCTTAGGCATCATGACCGTGTGTGTGTGTGTGTGTGTGTCTTCTGTGGAAAGTGTCCCAGCTTTGGGGGGTGAGGGGTAGCGAGGACAAATTAGGAAGCCCTGGAGGAAGTTCACTGTGAGCTCCGTAAGAGGAGTTAGTGATGAATCAAAGGTGTCCTCAACATGAATCACAGCTGCAGGATGGTCTCATCATCTCTTGCCACAGAATCGATTCCCCATGCTTCTCCGGGGAACTCCAAATGGAACCAGGGAAAATGAAACCAGCAGAGCAGAGTGCATAGCTGTCTTTTCTACTGACACTTAAGGTTCATATGAGCAAGAGCTATGATGCAGAACATCTTTTTTATCTCTGGAATATAGATTGGGTCAACTTCAAAGAAGCTTGCATATCAAAAGCATTTTGCTATTAAGTTTTACAAGTGAGACCAGAAGCCATCACTTAAGACAGTGCTAGAGAGAGTGACTTGATGGTACAGCTCTGACAGGACCAGAAGGGAAAAGACCAAAGAGTGTAATTAACCAGCTGCTTTATAGACAGGAGAAGAATGGAGGCACAAGAGAAGCATGCCCGCTGAAGAGTCACAGACCTGGGAAAGAATCGTTGAAGAAGTAAATGAGAAAGAGAATAACATCTATTGAACCTCTACCACTGGCCAGACACTGTGCCAAGTGCTCTATAGCCACATTTCCCCAACTTCAGTGTGCTCATGAATTAGTTAAGAGACAGAGTTGGGCTTCAAGTGCAGATCTGTTGGACTTGGAGGTCACACCCAAATATACCACACTGTCTTATGATCCCCTATAAAGTAAAACAGTGCTCCTCAAATTTTAATGTGCTTACCAATCACTGAAGATCTTGTTTAAATGAAGATTCTGATTCAGAACATCTGGGGTGAGTCCCAAGAATCTGCATGTCTAACAAGTTCCTAGGTGGTGCTGATACTGCTGGTCCATGGGCCCCAGTTGCAAAAGCAAGATCGTCTGTTCTAGTGATTCACAACCTCAAAGGCACACAAGCTTTATCTGGGGTTCCCAGGCCTGGATGATTTTTAGAAGCTCTCTAGTTCATTCTGATATTCCACCAGGATTGAGAATTGCTAACCTGGCCCCCTGGTTCTCATTTAGAGCGTGGGCATGAAGATGGTGTGTAGGTGGGGGATAGGATATGATTCATAATAGAACCATCTTTAGAGTTGTTTCAAACTGTGGTGTATGTGTATCTGTGGATATGTACAGTTTCCAAACTATACATGCCCCTCTGTTTTGAAATTCAGCGTGTTTTCTAAACACACACCCTTTTGCCTTCTTCCTCTTGACACAGAGGGACACTAAAGCCATTAATAAGGACCAGCTAGCCTTGGAAGAATCAGACATAATTCAAGAAATCAGTAAGACTATTTTTAAAAAATTGTAATTAGTGTCTTCAGAGAGATCAAGAGAATAGCAAGAGTAGACTTGTTTCCCAGATGTGAAAAGTTATCTGAAAATAAGAACAAAGATATTTTAGAAAATCAAAGCATGACTGATGAAATAACAAAAATCTAGTGGGATAGCTGAATAATGTAATGGGCCAAATTGGTGATTTGGAAAGGAGGTCTCCAGAATACAGAGCAGAAGTACAAACAGATAAAATATCAGAGAAAAGTCAAGAGACAGGGAAGACAGATAAGAATCTGTCCAATAGGAGTTTTAACATAAAATGGACATTTAAAAAAGTTAAGGAAGCATTTCCTCAGCTGAAGAAAGCAGGAGTCTTCAGATTGAAAGAGTCCACAGAATGTCAAGAAGGATTTATAAACTAAAGACCAACATTCAGACACATTCTTATGGAATGACAGAACTCTAAGGATATAGGGAAAAAATGCACAAAAGCTTATAGAGCAAGGAAAAATTGGTACCTTGAAAAATAACAAGATTCAGACTGACATGAGATTTCTTCTCATCAGCTATACTGGACGCTAGAAGCCCATAGTGTAGAGTCCTCAAAGTTCTGAGGGAAAATTGTTTTTAGTATAGAATATAGAGTTTTATACCTTGCCAAAGTGTCAACAAGAGGGGGTACCCAAAATAGTCATTTTCAGAGATAGAAGCAATTACAAGGTTACTCTATTAGCTTCTTGTGGCTGCCATAGCAAATCACCACAAACTTGGTGGCTTAAAACCGGAGAAATTTATTCTCTCACTGTTCTGGAGGACAGAATTTTGAAATCAGTATCATTGGGCTGAAAACAAGATGTTGGCAGGGCTGCCCCCACCCCCTGGAAGCTCTAGGGGAGAAGCCGTTCTTGCCTCTTCAAGCCTTTGGTGGTAACTGGCATCTCTTGGTGTGTAGCTGCAAATCTCTCTCTGCTCCATCTTCATATCTCCTGCTCCATGTCTGTGTGAGAAATCTCCATCTGTTCGTCTCTCATAAGGACACCTATGATTGCATTTAGGGCCCATTTGGATAATCCAGGAAAATTGTCCCATCTCAAAATCCTTAACTTAATTACATCTGCAAAGACCCATGTTTCTCCATATAAGGTAACATTCACAGGTTCCAGGGATTAAGATGTGGATATCTTTACCAGTTACCAATCATACACAGGAAATGAAAATGACTCTAGCAAGACTACAAAAGAATTTAAAAAGAGGATGACATGAGAGATAAAAAAAAAGGGGGAGGGGGATAAAGTGCAGTTGGAATTGACCCAGAAGAAGTGCGGAGAGCTGACAGGGACTGAGTCTCCCCTGGACTCTGCTCCATAGAAAAGGCTCCTTCGAATGTCAGAGGTATCACAGCAGTGAATTACATTTCCTCTTCCCTGTGGATCCAGTCATATTATTTGGATCTGCAGGGAATAGTGTTCATATAGTCACACTGCTGTTTATTGGTTTTCTTTTTTTTTTTATTATGTAATGTTAGTCACCATACAGTACATCATTAGTTTTTGATGTAGTGTTCCATGATTCATTATTTGCGTATAACACCTAGTGTTCCATGCAGTACATGCCCTTCTTAATACCCATCACTGGGCTCACGCATCCCCTTCCCCTCTATAATCCTCAATTTGTTTCTCAGAGTCCATAGTCTCTCATGGTTCGTCTCCCCCTCCGATCCCCCCCTTCATTTTTCCCTTCCTTCTCCTAATGTCCTCCATGCTATTCCTTACGTTCCAAAAATAAGTGAAACCATATGATAATTTGACTTATTTCACTTAGCATAATCTCCTCTGGTTCCATCCATGTTGATACAAATGGTGGGTATTCATCCTTTCTGATGGCTGAGTAATATTCCATTGTATATATGGACCACATCTTCTTTTTCCATTCATCCGTTGAAGGGCTTCTTCCACAGGTTGGCTATTGTGGACATTGCTGCTATGAACATTGGGGTGCATATGGCCCTTCTTTTCACTACATCTGTGTCTTTGGGGTAAATACCCAGTAGTGTGATTGCTGGGTCATAGGGTAGCTCTGTAATTTTTTGAGGAACCTCCATACTGTTTTCCAAAGTGGCTGCACCAACTTGCATTCCCACCAACAGTGTAAGAGGGTTCCCCTTTCTCCACAACCTCTCCAACATTTGTTGTTTCTTGCATTGTCAATTTTTGCCATTCTAACTGGTATAAGGTGGTATCTTAATGTGATTTTGAGTCTTTAGGATTACATTATGGACAAAATGTGGAACACTGACAGAGTGCAAGTGTTATAAACCTTGAAATTGTAAATATATATATAATAAAATTGAGAGCTTATGAGAGAGAGGTAGAAAGAAGAAGTTCACTGCTTTCTTCAACGTTCATGGTGGGGAGTTCATGAATGAGACAGCGTTTTTAGGTACATTGTTTATAGTAATATAACAGGAACAGCTAAAAGAACTTTAAAAAGTAATATAACTAACCAGAGCGGGAGGTCAAAGTGTGGGGGGGAGGCAAGGGGCGTGGCAGGGTGCTGCATTCCTAACCCTCCACGCGGGGCCATCAACACATCAAGGTCTAGTTGTGTTTTCAAATTTTACAATAGAAACTGCAACAAGAAATAAAATAGAAACTTCCAACAGAAATGTCCTCTGGGGAGTGACACTGGGTTTGGAGGAAGATGGGTGGGGAGAGATTTTACGTTTTGCTTTAGATTCTCTTTTGCTGTTTTGAATATTTTAAACTCGGTTTTAAAACAAGTTTAAAACACAACTAAATATAACGCTTTAAAACAAAGCAGGTGGAATGAGAGATCCCAAGTCTTTGGCCATATGGCGTGTTCCACTCCTTCCGAAGGGCACAGGACAGTGACATCCAGAGGCAAGAAAGGAGGGGAGTGGGGTGTGAATTCATGTCCCCTGGGGGATGGGAGAGGCACAGGAGGCAGGTCAGCCTAGCAAAAGAAGCCCTATGGGGACTGAGAGCTTCAGCAAACATTTGGAGGCTGCCATGAGGCCAGAGGGCACAGATTTATTTTCTGAGGCCTCAAAGGTTGGAATGAGGACCAAGTGGGACCTTTTGGAAGACCTCAGCTCTCTGTAAGGAGCACAAAGACCGAATGAGTGCCCTCAGGAGGTAGTGAGTTCCCCGTCACTGGAGGTGTTTGGAAGGTGTGCCTAGAGGGGCAGCACAAAAGACAGAAAGAACATGCATTTGGCAAGAGAAGGCTGTGGAGGCTAGTGCTTGTCAATGCTCTGCAGTGGTGGTTTAACACTGCACAAGGCAAATGCCTTCACCTCCGAGTCCCAGCTTCCCACATCTGCAGACAGGATTAATAAGCGCTAGCTTGTCGTGTTGTTACAAAGGCTTATGTGAAATAAACACTACATGGGAAAACCAGCCAGTATGTGCCTGACACTTAGTAAGTGTTGACTAAGTGGCAGATGTCATTACAGAGGGCATAGGATGGCACGTGAGAGAGAATGAGCCAGATCACCTGTATGCCCCTCTAGCCGGAGATTCCCAGCCTTTGGAAGCAGAGACGGTCTGGACACTGAGCTCCGAGGCACAGTCTGAAAGCCAGAGCCCTCCGAGCCCTGAGCCCCCCTTTCCTCCTCTACTGTGGGGACCACCAGGCCAGGTCTGAGATGGCCTCTTCCCCACTTGCCAACCAGAGCCTGAGGAAGTTCTGGATATTACTGTGAGTCAGGGATTATCTAGGAGAAGGGGCTCCTTTGCCAGGCGGGTGACAATATGATCTGGGGTACCCCTTCAGAGAAGTTTCTGGGGCTCAGAAAAGTACTCTGACTTAAGACCTCAGAAATTCTTGGGCAATAGCCCCTCCGCAGATGGCCAGCCAGCGTGTAGTGGCTGGCCCCTTGTCTGCGCCCCTGCGATAGGCAGATTTCCATCCCAGCCTGTGTCCCTCATGCCATCCACCCCAGCGGGCAGCGTGGAGGGTCCCCAGGGCCGTGATGGCACATTCTCAGCCACAGGCGTCATGGCACAGCCCTGATGGATTCTCCAGCCCAGACATTCGGGCAGACGCCTTGCTCTCCCAGGGCCATGACCGTGAGCCATTTATAAAGGCAGCTCCACATAATCATGCCATCACCCCTGCAAGGATGTGACCTGCCACACAGCCAGAAACCTGCACCCCACACCCTCTGCCCCACAGCAAACCTCACACTGGAAGAGGAGATGATGAGATGTTTTATTTTCCTTCTAAAGGATTTAACCATGAGTAGTCCTGTTCCAGCCGAGCCCCCTTCCCCACACAGGAAAGCAATGCTGTTCTTGTCAAGGCAAGGTCCTTGGTGCTAGGACCCGAGGTGTTCAGCCAGGGCCCAGCCCATTTCCAGAAGCCTTGGGTTTGGCCATACCTGGCAAGGACAGGCCTTGGGCACATCACCACAAGAGGTTTTGGGGGACCCAAGGAGCATCAGTGTCCCCCTCTAACCCAATCAATTCATTAAGCAAAACTTCTTTAAAAAAAACATCAGTAGAACCCTGGTAACAGAGAATGTCCCCTCATTTGCTGTCACTCCCTGGGAGCCAGAGGTGGTTCAGCCGATGTTGGGTGACCCTGATCGCCTTGAAAGAAGGGAGAGAACATGCGTGCCAAGATTGAAGGAAGCTGGGAGGCTTTCCCGTTGTCCTCTTTTTGTTATTTTCTGAAATGCTGTCAATTTACTGAAGGTCAGACACCCCCCATTCACGTGCTCATGTGCATGTTTGAGCTACATGAACTTGGAGGATTTACACTGTAGGGATTTCCCCCGTGTGGCTCCTTCTCATGAAGGGCAGTGTGGACAGGGAGTTTGCTTTCCGCATCCCGCTGTTTGCCAGCACCCCTCCCCTGGAGTTCATGTCCGATGGCCTTCCCTAAGTGGTAGCGTGATGTGTGTGTGTCTCGTGGCCACTACCAGCTGGTGGGGTGGGGTTCTGGAGGGCAGAGATCTTATCACTGGGTGCCCTCCCTCCACCCCTGCTAAGAACTAACCCGGCAGCTGACATACAGTTTACTGAATAAGGACTAATAAATAACAAATGAACATATATCCCCTTTTCATGGTCTTGCAAAACACAGGAACAAGGAATCCCAGAGGCAGCTGGGGGGCAGGCAAAGGGCTGGTGCTCTGAGGCCAAGCATAAGAGTGGTGAACAGTAGAGGCTCCAGACTAGGCAAGCCTGGGCTTAAATGCTGGTCTACACTCAATGGTCATGTGACCTTGGCCATGCTACTGAACGGCCCTGAGCCTCTGTTGCCCCATCTGCAAGGTGGGTCTAGTAAGAGCTGAGAGAGAAAGCAGGAAGTGCAGGTGCAACTCTGAGCATGGGGCCCAGCTCCCAGTGAGTGATGACCAGTGCCACTGGGCCGTGTGGTGGGATTTGGGCACGTGTGCAGACAGACACACACAAACAGACAGACAGACAGATATACACACACACACACACTCATGGTTTTCAAAATGCTTCAGTAAAGGAGTTAGGAAAAATGATTATTACTAAAAGACATTTAACTAACTAGTTAGTGTCAGGCCACCAGGCCCCTTCAAAGAGGGGGTGAGGTGCTGCGGGGTGAGTTGCAGCAGCTGTGAATCTTCAAGTGGGGAAGTTTGGATCAGGGCTGGCGTCCCCCCTCACCCCGTCCCCCTCTCCTTACGCACGCCTATCTGTCCGCACCAGAGCTACGACAGAGTCAGGCTGATTGTAAGAGAAGTGAGGGGCAAGTCCACACCCATACAGCAGTATATGCTGCCCGGGGCTAGCCACAGAATGAACCATGCCACCATAGACCCACTTGAACTTGAGTTGGTGTGATCTTTGGGGACCTCAGGAAGAGGCCTGGGAGTGGTTGATCAGAGCAGGAGATGCTAACTACAGGGGTGGGGCCTCAGACAAACGGGTATGCACTGGCCAAGCCCAGGAATCAGCATGGGAAGTGTGGTGAAGGGAAAGAAGAATTGGGAGAAGTAAGTATCTGATTCTGGCACTGAGGCTGAAATTCATGGCATTTGGCTATTTTGTCCCATGGTGCATCCCCGACCACACCAACCACTGTGTTACAACCTGATTTTAGGCCCTCACCTCCTCCCCCCGGATTGCCAACAACCCTCCTAACTGGTCTCCTTGCCTCCAGACGGGGCCCACAGCCCTCTTGGCAGCACCCCCAGCTCACAATCGTATTCTTGCGGACCTGACCTGATCTCTCCCAGACCCTCAACATGCCCCATCTCCTTCAAGGAGACTCAGGAAATGGTTTTTCAGTGAATGGGTGAATTAGCTAGGGAATAGGCGGATGGGTAGCAGTCCAGTGATGCACACAGAGGTGGGGGGTTTGGACCTCAGATGTCAGGGAGCCAGGCGAGCCTGTAGGTGGGGAAAGATAGAGCCAAACCTGTTTGAAATCAGAGGTTGAAGGGAGAGGAGGAGGCACCGGAGTCAGGAGATCTGGGTTTTGATCCCTTGCCCTGTGATGGGAGTCAGAGATGGCCTCCGCCCTCTTCTCTGTCTGGCTTGATCTGTTTTGTGAGCTCCCTCCCTGTGTAGCTTTCTGTCTGTGTTGAGACTCCCTGGGGACGTTGGTTGTGAGTGCTGTGACAATCCCAGCCAAATGATCTAAGAGACAGAGAGGCCGAAGAAACCCCAACCAACCTCGCCCACATACACGCATTCCCGTAGGGGTGCGGTGAGCCCACGTGCCCCAGTGTGGCCCCTTTTCTGGCACAGCTCAGGAAGGCCTTTCTCACACACCCGAGCTCAGATTCGCCGGGGCCACGAATAACAAGGTTAAAAGAGGAAGAAGCTGCTTCCGCCTTCCCAGCAAATACTGCAGGGAAACTTGCTTAGAGTCTTCCTCTTCCCCAGGGCCGGGCTGGAACTTGGCATTGAGACTGTTGCCCAAGCCCAGGGCGGACCCTTTTGTTAGGAGAGGATGAACAAGAGCAGGAGGTGGGGAAGGACTGGGCGTCTCATCCATCCAGGGCCTCTCTAGTCTCCCCCAAATCTCCCTGTGTTGAGGCCTGCCGGGGTAATGGGCTGATTCAAGTGCCTACAAAGGACATGTCGGACCTGGACTGAGAGCTCCCTGACCCAGACAGCCCTCTACTTACAGTTGCCAGGGACCTATTTCCATATGATTATATTATGTAAGCATGCTGGTTTGTTCTTCAAGATTTCTAAAGACTGACACAGTTAGAGCATATCAAAAACTAGTCCTTCACAGCTCGTTGATTAATTACATATACAGTTTCTATAAAGTAAGCCCCCATTACGTATTGAAGTTAAAGTGGTGTGTTTGGAATAATAATTAGGCTATAAATACAAAATTATTAGATAAATATGTTAGATAAATATGATAACTCACAAATGTTTTCAGTGGGCTGAAAGGAAAACACAGAAAGAAGAGGACACTTCCAGAAGGGAGGCCGCATGGTGTCCAGGTAGATGCCACATGGTGACATTAGGCTCTGGGTTAACAGGACAGTGCTGAGCAGAGGGAGAGGGACGTAGGCAGGACTCAGCCAGGGGACAGCAGGGCCAAAAAGGCCATCAAGTTAGAAGAAGTGGAGGAAGGAACGTCGAATTTAGCAGAAGGTGAGACTGGTTAATATCTGAGTGTTTGCTACGCACTGGGCCCTCTGCTAAGCGTTTCCAGGCGTTTTCTACTTTCATGCTCATCCACCTCTGAGGGGGGTGATGTCAGTGTCATCCAGCACTTCTGTGTATCAGTGAAGAAACTGAAGTAACTCCTGCGGGTCACAGGAAGCCGGTCTGATCCCAAAGCCACCGTGACTGACTGCCTCTGCCAGGTACGAAGCATCCGAACACTTAACTTTCCTTCTCCATGGTCTTGCTCCATAGCACGTCCTCCATTATGCGGTTTTTCTGAGAAGAAGGCGAACATTTGTAATGTGTGTTTATTTATATATTTGTGCTAAAATAATAAAGACTTCCATTTACAGAAATCATATTTGACTGCAATTGCTTGAGAAAGTTGCCTTTGACCCCCGCAGCTAGAGCCCTGGGGGCGTGTCTCAATTCCAGGCTGAGGACCTAGAAAGGATGCTTCTCCTCTGTAGAATGGCCTTTGAAGCCAAACCAGAAAGTGATAGCAAGCTTCCCTGGATGTTAGGAATTTATAATTACATAGGCATTTTTAAAATTTTAAATTATATTTGGGATATTAACCCCTTATCGGATATATCATCTATAAAAACCTCTCCCATTCATTAGGTTGCCTTTTTGTTTTGTTGATGGTTTTCTTCATTTTTTATTTTGGTGTAGTCCCAATAGTTTATTTTTGCTTTTGTTTCCCTTGCCTGGGGAGACGTATCTAGAAAATGTTCCCACGGCTGATGTCAAAGAGCTTACTGCCTATGTTTTCTTCTAGGAGTTTTACGGTTTCAAGTCTCACATTTAGGTCTTTAACGCATCTTGAGTTTATTTTTCTGTATGTTGTAAGAAAGGTCTAGTTTCCCTAGCACCATTCTCAACATCAAAAAAACACAAATAATCTGATTAAAAATGGGTGGAGGCACTCTGGAAAACACTTTGGAGTTTCCTCAAAAAGTTAAGAATAGAACTACCTTATGACGCAGCAATTGCACTATTGGGTATTTATCCAAAGGATACAAAAATAGTGAACCTAAAGGGCACATGCACCCCAGTGTTTATAGTAGCAATGTCTACAATGTCTACAATATCCAAACTATGGAAAGAGCCCAGACGTCCATAGACAGATGAATGGATCAAGAAGGTGTGGTATATATACACACTGGAATGTTACTCAGCCATAAAAAGAATGAAATCTTGCCATTTGCAATGACATGGATGGAACTAGAGGGAATTATGCTAAGTGAAATAAATCAGAGAAAGACAAATACTGTATGATTCATACGTGGAATTTAAGAAACAAAACAGATGCATATAGGGGAAGGGAAGGAAAAATAAAATAAGACGAAATCAGAGAAGGAGACAAACCTTGAGGACATTATGCTAAGCAAAAGAAGTCAGAGACAAATACTATATGATCTCTTATATATGGAATCTAAACAAACAAACAAGAAAAAAAAAAACAACAACAAAAACCCCAACCACATTGGTGTTTGCCTGAGTCAGGGAGTGGGGGATGGGCAAAATGGGTGAAGGGAGTTGAAAGGCACAAACTTCCAGTTATAAAGTAAATAAAACCTGGGGATGTAATGTACAGCATGGTGACTATAGTTAATAATACTGTATTGCATATTTGAAAGAGTAAATCTCAAAAGTTCTCATCACAAGAAAAAGACTCTGTAATTATATATGACAACAGATGTTAGCTAGACTTACTCCGGTGACCGTTTTGCAATATATACAAATATTGAATCATGCTATATACCTGAAACTAATATAATGATGTATGTCAATTATACCACCAAAAAAAAATAAGAAAGAAAGAAAGAAAGGAAGGAAGGAAGGAAAGAAGGAAAGAAAAGAGTTAAAATAAAGCCATTAGGATGGATCCTAATCCAGTTGGACTGGAGTCCTTACAGGAAGAGGACATCTGGACACAGGGACACAAGGAAAGTACCGTGCACAAAGGAAGGCCATGTGAGGACCCCACAGAAGGTACCATCTACAAGCCAAGGAGAGAGGCCTCAGACAAAACCAGGAACCCTGCTAACACCTTGATCTTGGACTTCTAATCTCCAGAGCTGTGAGAAAATACATTTCTGTTGCTAAGTCACCCAGTCCATAGTATTTTGTTATGGCAGCCTGAGCAAACGAATACAATTTTCCAACAGTGTGAACCAGTGTAAGAGAACATTGGTAGTTTCTGCCCCGGACCATCCATTTGCTCCTCCTCCCCGTTCATTCATCCCTTCCCCCAGAGACCATAAGCAGAGTCCATCCAGTCTGCATCTAGCTCAAAATTTAGGATCTTCACATGCACTGGAGTAGGCAAAGGTCTTTTATGTCCAGGCTCCTGGCTTCTTTGGCAATATGATTCTCTCAAAAACTTAGGAGGCTTCTGTTCTGTCTGCTTCTAGTCAATTCTGTGTTCCAGCAAATGTACCCCAATTTCTTTTCCAGGTCATAAGTCTCAGGTGCTTTATTTTTATTTGCTTCCTCATGCCATTATTTCTCAACTTAATGCCGGCTACCTTGAGGCTGTCAGGCTTGGTAGGAAGGTACAGGCTATGGATTGATTTTTGCTGATTCACTGTGTTTAGTTGAGAAGATTCACTGGGTCTACATGGCTGACATTTGTTTGTTTGTTTGTTTTTTAATTTTATTTATTTATTTGACAGAGAGAGACACAGCGAGAGAGGGAACACAAGCAGGGGGAGTGGCAGAGGGAGAAGCAGGCTTCCCGCTGAGCAGGGAACCCGACATGGGGCTCGATCCCAGGACCCTGGGATCACGGCCTGAGCCGAAGGCAGACGCTTAACGACTGAGCCACCCAGGTGCCCCGGCTGACATTTGTTTTTAAATTCAGACATTGGACAGTGTCTGAGAATGAAACCTTCAATGGATTAAACCTTGGAGGTTGGGGGACTGTTAGTTACAGCAATTAGCAGACACCCGCTAATACAGTGATTAATTTTATGTGCAGAGATAGAAAGCCAGACGCCAAAAAGAAAGATGGTTTCCTAGAGGAGGGATTTTTATAGCTTTACTGAGGTACCATTGACAAATAAAACTGTAATGTATTTAAATATACAACCTGATGGCTTGATATATGTGTACACTGAGAAAGGACTTCCCCACCAAGTTAATGCACACATCCATCGTGAAGAGGTACTTTTTGCCCACTGCTGCAAGGACCCGAATTTCTGACTCTATTTCATTTCTTTTCATCTTGCAAATTGGCCGGTCCTTTCCTGAGCTCATCTTTTTCTTGTGATATCTTGTTGAATGCAGCCAGTAACAACCAAGACGGCGCAGCCTCCTTTCCTAAAGCATGTGTTTTTGACTTCCAAGTTATCATAGGCAACAGTTTTTATTCAATGTCTTGTCTCAGCATCACATGGGTTTCCAGTTACCTAACCTGCTACATCGCTTTCCTTCTCCCTCAGCCAGCGCCTCCTATTTTAGTTTTTGTTAAGGGAGTGCCCCGCTTCAAGAAACTCCTATTAGTCAAGGAAAGCTAATTGCTGAAACAAACAGCAGCCAGATCTGAGTGAACATAGCAACAATTGCTACAAAATGAAAGTTTGTTCTTTCTCATGTCCCAGTACAACGTTGACTGACGGAGGGGTTGGGTGGGAGAAGAGAGAGCTTTGCTCTTTGCTGGCACGTAGGGACCCAGGATCCTTTCATTGTGTGGCTCAGGTAAGTGTTAAGGCACTACACCACTTCGCTGGATTATGGCGTCTGGTTGGCAGGCAAGGGAAGAAAGATCATGAAGAAGTTTGTGGGAAGTTTTTAAGGCAAGCCCGCAAGTGCTTATGCACTGACGAGAACTAGATACATGGCCCCACTAGATGGGAGTGCTCTTGGAAGTTCAGTCTACTGGTAGTCCAGGAAGAAATGCAAACAGAAATTGGTGCCCAGGAGCATTCTCTGTCCACTCTCTCCTTCCCCCGTGCCCCCGAGTGTGATGGACACAGGGGTGCACACATAATTCTCCCTTCAAGGAAGCACCTGTTGCCCCAGCTGCAGGGAGGGCTATCTGCTGACAGTCTTTGACTCTCAGCCTCTGTAGGAATCGCCTCAGCTGCAAAGAGCCAACTTACCCAAGGTCACGATCTTCCTGAGGTGGCCTGCATTCAGTGACTGATCAAGACGGGAGGTATTATGGCCCACTCATTTTGACCCCATATGGCACAGCTCTGACATGGGGGACATTAGCTCCAGTTCCCTTGGGGTTGGCCAATGCCGTTGGTGGGTCTGTTTTGTAGCTGGGCTTCTCATTCTCTCCAACCGGGCTTTCTCCCGCTTTCCACAGGTATTCATCCCAAGAGTACTAAACTCCATCTCAGGGTCGGCTTCCTTGGAGAACCTAAGCTGTGACAATTGGTATATATTGTCAGTACTGCTCTGAGGCTTCCTTTTTGTTACTGTACTGTTTTGTTGTTTTCTGCCATGGCCCCAGCACCTGTAACAGTCATTGACACACAGTATGTGCTCGCTAAAATATATTTTTACGTGAACGTCTATCTAAACCTGTTTGCTTATCTGTTGTTCTCCTTTGCCAGGCTAGTTCCTCTTCGAGGACAAGGCCTAAGTGATCCTCCTCTCTGTGTCACTAGCCTCTAGCTAAGTGCCCGACACTTAACCATTCCTCCAAAAAACATGTTTTGTTTTTTTTTTTTTTTTTTTGGTGAATACATAAATATCATGAATAGTTGGAGAATGGAGAGAAAGATCTTTCTAGACCAGGAGCCAGTCTGGAATTCCTCTGTGGAAAGCTGCTGGCAAAGGGTGTGAATGTCTAGTGATTTGTCTGGAGCTCATACTTGATGATGGGTGTATTTTTTACTTAGTGTATTTTTATCTAAGGTGGACAGTAGAGATTTTTAGAGGGTCAAGCCTGCTCAAGCCACCTTGGGCTCTGCCATCCCTGATGCTGAAGGCATTCTCCTGGGCATCGAAGTTTGGAAGCCTACCTGGAGGTGAGGGGGGGACATGGATCTCTCCACACCTGTTTATTGAGCACCTGCACCTGAGGCCTGGCAGGAGGGGCTGTGAGGTGAGTGGGTCCCACAGGCTGTGGGCCTGCTCCTTAGGACACTTACAGGGAAACTGAGGAGACCAGACAAATTCATCAAGAAAAATTAAACACCCTTGGGTGGGTGAAACCAGACCATACAATTACATAGACCACAGGTCACCTCAGAGGCCAAGAAGAAACTATTGAAGGCCTCTGCTTTGAATCGAGCCATTTGTTACCTGTTCAGTTTTCGGCACAGACGCACAAATAGAGATGGAAGTCCAGAGAGAAAAGGGGATAAAGAAAGGTTTTAGCTGCAGTTGAAATAAACAGGATAGGTGATTGATGAAAGACTAGGAAACCAGAAGGCATATGAGAAAACAGATGAGCTAGGATTTGTGGAAAGGGAGGGAGTGGGGAGGAGGGAGTGAGAGAGAGGCGTTCTGGCTGGACCTCAGGTTGGGTCCTCTCCAACCTTTCAGACAGCACTATTCCTCACACGTACTCCCCAGCCTTGTTTGGGGTTCCCGAGGGGAACGCATGGGCCCTGCACCAGTCCCCTGGCCCCAAGAGCTCCCCCCAGCTCTCACAGCAACAGTCTCCTCTTCAGGGCTCAGCCTCCTGAGAGCCCGGGCCTCCTGCTTGCTGGTCTGAGAGGCAGCGGCTGTGGAGGTGCCGACAGACGCCTCCCCTTCTCTGTTCCACTTGAGTCTTCATGTCTGCCTTCCTCTGTGCTCTCCTGTCCCACCCAACCCTGCCATCCTGAAACTCTCACAGGGGTATCAAGGAGCCAAATCGTTCTCTGCCTCTTCTGCAAATGGTGAGCAATGTCGTGTCCAAGATTGAAAACAGGATCTGACAGGCCCAAGTCCTCTTGGGTGAAAATTTCATGGTGTGATGATAGGGAAAAGTGAATAGGAGAGTTAAAAAAGGCTCTATGAAGACAATATAATACTAATTAATGGAGTTGGAATTTTGTTCCCCAACTGCTCTCAAAATAGTAACATACTCAAATGAGAATGACATTATATAGGTATATATTTATGTTTTCAGATAGAATCCAGCACAAAGGCCTACTATAAGCTAACCAGAGTCCGGGTAATGTGAAAATTTAATTTAATGAGGTTTGGTTAAGTGCCTTTTCTGGTGGGATGGAAAGAGGACTGGAGCAGAGTCAGGAAGCCCCCATTCCACTGACGTGGAGTCACCTGAACAGCATGTTCCCTGCTGGTTACAATTTTGCAGCCTTTCAGAAGAAGACATTGGTCAACAGTGTTCAGAGTCCTCTCTGGTTGACTGTGCTAGCCCACAACAAAGAAAGGGAGTAAAAAAGTGGTTCCAACCTGATGAACGTCCAAGGATGATCCCCTTGGGTAGGACTCAACAGGGGCACCCTATGCTAATTCGTGAGTGCCATGTTGCAAATCTCTTAGGTGCAGTTTGGCTGACCCCCAAGCTGAAGTGGGGGACTTATCGGGCTGGGCAAGCAGAAGTGAGGTAGAGATGGAAATGCAGACAGACCGGAGGAGAAGTGCAGTTAGGCAGAGAATGTGCAGTTTTCCACCAAACTCTTTTCTCTGGACAGGAACACAGTTAGGCACATGGGGCAGCGTGTCCCAGTGCTAGGGTTCCCCATAATCTCCAGTTTGAGGACCTCCCCCTTGTGATTGTAGGTCTTTCTTGTATTAATTTATTGAGACTATACATACTTATAAAAAGCTACATGGAGCTCTAATGCTTTTAAATGCATTTGTACTACAATAGCATTTACCTTAATTTGAAAAAAATACCAGTGCATTTATATCTAAGAAATATTTATTCAGACTTCAAATTAGGTACATGGATTCAGGAATCCTGAGTTCCCGTAATTTCCCTGGTCCTCCAGGGTTTATTGGCTGGGGGCGGGCAACCAAAGGTCTAGGACGGTAGTTCTCAAAGTTGGACCCTGGGCCAGCAGCGTGTTAGAAATGCACATTCTTGGACCCCACCCTAGACCTACCAAGCACAGAGCAGCTTCTGCTGTGAGCAGTTCCTCTGACTTCTGACAGGCACATGACCCCACGTGGGTCAGAGACAGAGCACCGAAGTCCCAGAGACATTGGAGAAGCGCCCGAGTCCGTCCAGTCCTGCTTCAGACGAGAGCCCTCCCACTACTAGGCATTTGGATCTGGCAGCTAAGCACACAAGGCCTCCCTACTCACGCTTCCCTTGACTGTGGAGGGAAGCAGCAGGATGGAGCTGGGTCTTCCTATTCTGGACCCTCTGGGGACAGCACCAGGCACGGCTGTCCCTAATGCATGTGGAGCTTGGGCCAGATCTGGAGTCAGCAAGGCCCTCTTCATGCTGGAGGGGTGAGGAAAGGTGTTGTGATGGGACTGGGGAAGGAGTGCATTCCCTGACAGGGCCACCTGACCAGGATCCAGCAACCCAGTTATCAAGACAAGGGGATAGGACTTGAATTGACTGAGATCCAGCAGATGGCTCGCACTCTTCCAGTCCAGGGCAGCCCACCCTTCCAGCCTCCCGCTATTACCTCCTGGGGAGCCCGTGGTTTAGACTGGCATCTGGGCTCGGCCACGGACTGAGCACCATCTCTCACAAACTCCCTTCAGCTCCCTATGTCCCAGCCAAGCTGGACCACGTCCCTCTTCCTCACACATCGCTGCGCCTTTGGTCATGCAACCTGGAGGGCCTTTCCACTCTCTCCCAGTACATCCCAACTCTGCCCAGCCCAAATTCCACTTTCTCTGCAGGACCCTTCTGGGCTCTCTGCAGTTAGAAGTGATGTGTACCTCCGCTCAGGGCCTGGCTGGTCTGATCAACCCAGAGGGGCTGACCTCTGAAAACGGGAAGCCTGTCGCATACCCATCTCACCTTTCCCTTCCACTTTCCACCCCATATGGGTGCAGCGTCTACGCCATGCTGAACACCAGTTAACTTGGGGTAAGCACTGGGGCTTAGCACTGGGAGCCCAGACCACCCAGGGAGCCAGCCCATCAACATTAAGGAAGGCTGAAGAAGACAATGACAGAAGTGGTGTCCCGTGGTCTTGAAGTCCTTGTCATCTCCCAGAGAAGACAGAGAGCTTATCTTCAGGAGAACGGAGCTGGGATGATACACCATGTTTTCTGGGCTGTCGGCTGTCCCCAGTGGTCATTCTTAACCCCTGGAAAGGCTGTGCTTAAGTCATGTTTCAGAGGAAAATGTATAACCCAGACCAAGGCAGGCTCTTGGCAGAAGCAGCGGCAGGAGAGGCCAAGGACATTTGTTGGGAGGGGAAGCGGCCCAGGAAGTCTGTTCACTGCTGCTTCTCCCAGGGGATGCGCAGCTCTATGCTCCCATCTTCAGCATCTCTTCCTTTCCTGTTTGCCTTGAAACATCCCCAGTCTGGGCCAGTCCTGGACCTCAAGCACCCTACTGACGTCTGTTGGGGAGCAGGGAACAGCACTGAGGATCGGGGAGCAGCCAGCCTGGATGATGGGCAGCCCACGGGATGGTGAAGCAGAAGGCTGGTCTTGAGCCACATCTCTTTGGGGGCAGAGTTCTTTGTCCTTTCCCCCTTATTTGGTTACTCTTTTCCCTGCCGATACCCAGGGCATCTGAGTGACATGGGTGCCCGTGATAGTAAGAACTATTATTCCCCAGCTCCTACCATGCCCAGGCATGGTTCTAAGATTTGCACATCATCAACTCATTTCAATCCTCCCAGCAGTATTGTGAATTGGTCTCTATTTCCATCCCTACTTAATAATTAGGGAAGCTGAGGCACAGAGAGATTAATTTGTCCAAGATCACACAGTTAATAAGTGGGATTTTAACCCAGGATTGTCAATTCCAAAGGCAGTATTGATTCTGCTGTTTCTGCCCAGTATTCAAAATGGCACTGAGAAAACACTTGTGCTGCCCTGAACAAGTCACCTCACCCTCCCGGCCCTCTTTCCTCATCAGTAGGAGGATGGTGATATTGGCAAGCAATTGCCCTGAGAATTCATCAAGGGCACTTTGCAAAGTGCTCGGATGAGGAGTGAGAGCCAGGAAACATCTGCATAGAGGCGGCCCCGGGCAGGGGCTGGTACCAAAACCCCTGGGTGCTGAGATGTTCCCTGAGGGTGCCATGGATAAGGACAGATAGGATGGCAGAGCGGTTCCCAGAGCTGGGCACGCTGACGAATGAGGCCTTGGGTTGTTCCCACGGGTGATGGCAATGGGTCTTCCTCCTTGTCTCCCAGGACTCAGTGCCAAATTTTCTAAGATAAATTAAATTAAGCAAGAAAATAAGGAAGTCCAAATTTCATTAGCATTTCCGAGGAGAAGGAATCACTCTGGTAGATGAAACCCCCAGGCCCCCTGTAGCTTTTTCCCAGCATCTAACTGCTTCATTCGGCTTCTCACCAAACTCGGCTGCTGGCTCTTTCCCAGTGTCCCAGTCCCGGCCCCGAATTCCGTTCTGAGTTCCTGAGTGAGGCGGTTGGGCTACACCAGCAACAGGCAGCCGTTCCTCTGGGAAAGCATCTGACCTGGTCACCGTCTTCCCGCCTCTAAGACTCAGATTTGGTTTTGGTTGGTAGAAATGTTTCCTTAGCCTGGATGGACAAATAGATCCATACTGACTCACAGCTTTTCTAGGTGACCACGTTTTTAACAGCAAAGCCTGATCCCAGAAGAGTTTAGAGCATGTGACTTCCTATTTTTGGGAATGACGGGAGCTTTGAGTTGCAAGTGACCCCAGACTTCATGTAGTTTGACCCCTGTTGACATCTGAGTCTTTTCTATCCCATTCCCAGCAATTGGCTGTCCAGCTTCTCTTTGGATGCCATCCCTGATGGGGAACTCACTGTATCTCCAGGTCAGCTCAGATGGAGAGGGCAAGTCTTCAGTGTTCTCACAGCCACACTCTATCTGCTCCAGCAGAAACTCGCATATTCTCCTGTATTCCCCACCAGGGAACTCTGACCATCCACTTAACTAATCCCACGAGGGGCTCAGCAGTGACCCCTCGGATGTCAGGTCTGAGGGGCTCTTGCAGTTCATCCGCTGTGGCCACTTTACTTTGTAGAGGCAGAAGCAACTCCCCTAGAAGCGATCACCAGTGACAGCGTCTTCCTCTGATTATACTAACAGCTAACACTGGCTGAGCCCGTATTACGTTCCAGGAGCTGTGATGATTGCTTGAAGTTGCATGATTTCATTTAATTCAAGCCATTATTATTAGACACTTGCAAGGTGGGTATTAGTCATTTAACAAATGAAGTGACTAAGATTCAAGGAGGTGCAATAATTTGTCCAAAGCCGCAGAACCTAATTCATGGCAGAGGTGGGACTTGAACCCAGGCCTGTCTCAGCTCTACTGCTCGACTCTTGGTGCTACATCCGGCTTCGTGGAAGTTAAGAGTGTTGGATTTTCTTCTGTGGAAGAAATAGATTGGGACTTATTATTGGGATGTAAAGATGCATGTCAGGCTCTGAGTTCATGTACAATGTTGAGCTTGGGTCTATGCAAGTCAGAAAATGAGGGGAAAATATATCATTGAATGATAGAAATCTGGTTCAGTTGATAATTTGCTGCTTGTCTACACATCTAGCCAGTTTCTCCCTAGCTGGTTTGTATGTGTAGTTACAGTCTGAAGGCCAGAAAGGTACCTGTTATTCTCGTCAGGAGACTAATTTGTTTCATTTCCTGACTCATTTGATCTCTAGGTGAGATCATGAGATGTAGGAGATGCTTAATATTTAGTTTACAAGCACAGAGCTCCCAAAAGGTTTTTTGGTTTTTTAATTTGGAGTGAGAAATTACTGTTTAACTGGAAAAGAAGTTAATATGATCTTATTTAAAACAATGGAAAGGGCTTTTTAGCAATTATTTAAAATTAATTTTCCCTAAGGCTAAAACTTCTGTTAAATCAAAGCTACAACTTGAGAATTTAGCTATGGGAATTGATCTCTTATGGAGAGACCGCCTTTGGGTACTTGAGTTTTTCAGTGCTGACTTAATTAAGTTTTAGAGCATCCCAAGGCACTTGTCAAAGCTCTCGTGTCCTCTCCCATCCCTTCCCAAAAAAGGCAGGAGAGGAAGTTGGCAAAGCTTCTGCATTTCCATTTGGTTTCTCAAACAAAATCTGCTGGGTTGGAAGGTGGGATTTCTTATTAGCTTGAGGCTGTTTGGCTAAATAATTTTTCGCCTTGTCCTGAAGTCATATCACCCTTTGCTCTTGCACCTGATGGAGCTGCCTTTCAGAAAAGAGAATCTCCTGCATGCAGAAGGCAGAATCTCCCTTTGCGCCTCCTCCTGCCATCTTGGAGAGAGCTTTTCACCAAAGCTCCATGTCCCTTTTCACACAGGGCTGGTGTTGCTGGGCTGGGGGCACAGCGGTTCTGACCAAGGGCTGGGGCCTCCTTTTATTGCCATTCTGGTGACCTGGAACAGATTCAACAGATTTGCATGTGCAATGAATACCCACTGTATGTACATTCATGGGTATTGATAGCTGTTTCCATGAATCTTTGGACTCTACAGATGTATATTCATTGGGTAACCAGGTAAGAGTGAAATTGATAAGTCAAATGGCAATTTGGTTTAATAATTGTGATATGCATCAAATTGCTGTCTCAAAAGACTGCATCAGTTCAAACTCCCACTAAGTGTTTCTTACTCTATGGTCTGTTTCCCCCATACCTTTGTCAACACTAGGTAATATCAGACTTTCTGATTTTTGCCAGTCAGAAAAGTGAAAAGTGGTGTTGGGTTGCTTAAACTTGTACTCCCTTATTTAGGAGTGAGGTTGAAAATCTTTTCATGTATTTATTGGTCATTTGTTTTTATTTTTCTGTGGACTTCTGGGCATGTTCTTTGCCCAGTTTTTGGTGTGTTTTTATTGAACTGTAGGAATCACTGACCTATGAAGTTGATGTGTTAAAATTTCATGTGTTAATATTGATCATCTCCTCCTGGCTCCTCTCTCCATGACACATGTGATGTCCACTGACCTGAAATTAAAACAGGCAGAGGAGAAGTCTTTGGTGTCCCTTACCTGCACACTGCCTTTGAGACTTGATTGTCTATAACGATGAGAATTCAGTGTTCTTGGTGATCTCTGCTTCCAAAGGAAACAGACTATCAAGAGATGGAAAGACTTAAAACAATCATCTGAGGTGCTCTGAAACCAAGCCATCCTGGATCCAATCTGCTATGATAAGAATGCGATCCATATCAAAAACCCCTTCCTTTTATCATTCTAGTCCAGCTGGAAGAAATCATTCCTGGTCTTAGCTGCTTGGGATAGCTAAAAAGTGTAGCCTTAGAAGCAACCTTGCTTTATACCACCTTAATCATTCCTGGTGTTTAATATTCAGTATCGCATATTCTCCTGTATTCTGAGCAAATCAGACCATAAATAAGATGTGTGACCTGCAGCTAGCTGAAGATCTTTGTGCTGCTTACTTGAATTTGGAGAGCCACCCATGTGCCCAATGGTACCAGCAGGAGGATCCTTTATTGATTTCTCAATTGAGTATGTTTCTCAATGTATTGTGATTGTCTTATCACCTGCCTCACCCTATTTGCCTGATGGAGACACATATCCTTTAATTTGATCATCTTTATGTGCTCAGAACAGGAGATATGAGTACCTAATTGAGAATTGAGATATTTGGATTTCTTAAACACACACACACACACACACACACACACACACACACACACCTGATTCTTGCTGTGTGCTGTGCCTGTGAATGCATTACTGACTCTATCCTTGTCTTGTCTGTCAACTTCTCTGTTGTTTGGGAGAGAATATTTAATGAATTTATGGCATTTGTGATGTAAGGCACTGATGGGAAAAAATTCACTGTATTCTTCATCCCTACTCCCTGCTACTGAAAACTAAAGATGAAGAGGAAGTATTGAATGGAGCGAGAAAAAAAGAGATATTAAATACAGAGGGACAAAAATAAGAATTACAGCTGGTCACTCATAAGAAACTGTGTAAACCAGAAGACAACGGGGTTGGAGGGGGGGGGCATCTTTAAAGTGCTGAAACAAAATGGCACATTTGGAATTCTGTACCTAGTGGGGAAAAAGTCTTTCAAAAAATGAAGGAGAAAAAGAAGACTTTTTAAGACAAACAAAAGCTGGGAGACTTCATTACCAGCTGACCTGCACTATAAGACCAGACAAAGTTTGGTGTTAGAAGGCTCATATTTGTTCAGCTTGAGGTTCTTGAAGATTTTTGGATGTGTGGTTTGATGTATTTCATTATTTTTGGAACTTTTTTTTGGCTATCTTCTCAAATAGTTCTCCTGCCCTATTATTTTTCCCTTCTTCTTCTGAGATTCTAATTACTCATGTAAGAGCCCATTTGATATTGGCACACAGCTCTTAGATGCATTCTTCCCGTTTTGTCTTTTTTTTTTCCTGTTTCTGTTTCAGTCTGGGTAATTTCTACTGACCTATGTTCAAGTTCACTGATTCTTTCCTTGGCTTTGACTAGTCTTACGATGAGCTGTCAAAGGCATTCTTCATCTCCATTACAATGTTGTTTATTTATAGCATTTCCAATTGATTCTTCCTTAGGTTTCCATCTCTCTGCTGAAATTCCCCATTTTTTTCCTGCATATCATACACTTTTTTCTATTAGACTCTCTAACTTATCCATCGTAGCTTTTCTAAATCCTTTCTCTTAGATATCTGAGTCATCTTGGAATCTGGTTCTGTTGATTGCTTTGTTTCTTGACAGTTGTTTTTGTTGCTTTTTTTCAGGGGTTTCATAATCTTTGATTAAATGCTGGACATCCTGTGCAGGACAATAGTATGAAGGTAAGTAATATTTATTCCTGGAAATGGGCACACCTTTTTTCTGCTAGGCTTTATGTGTAGGGTTTAGAGTTAATCTAGTTAGCCAAACTGGTTTTTGGTCTTATTGTTGCCATGGTGACCTTTAGTGCTCTAGTGGCTTCAATTTCCTCTAGCTTTACTTTGTGCTTAGGGTAGAGGTTTTTCTCAATGTTCCTGCTCCATCCTCAGCTTTGGGCCTTCCCTGTGCAGCTCAGAGAGTGTCTGTCTTCATGTTTTTGCTTGCCCTCAGCAGTAGACTGCTATTAGTGGTGATTCAGTGCCTCTCAGTTTGAATAGCCTGCTAGTGGGAGGGGCAGGGTGTTTTTTGTTGTCCTGATCCAGCCTCAGTCTTAGGCAGGTTCTATGTGTCCCTTCCTTTTGGCATTTGAGCTTTCTCAGTAAACTTGCCCCTCCTCCCTGTGGCGGCGAAACTCTGCCATGTACTTCAGGCTGTTCCTGTGCTAAAGAGAGTTTCCTGTTCTCCTCCCATGGGGGCAGAAGACCTCTAATCATCTGGACCCTAGATGGTTTCCTGCCCCTCCTCAGAAGTATAGGTTTTCATCTTGTACTCTTTCCCCAGTTACAATGGGTTCCCTGGGGTGACAGGATTTGCCCTTCCCCTAGTGGCTTAAGGCTACAGGGAAAAAGGTTCTGGACAGGGCTTTATGTTTTTTCCTGTAGCATCAGCTGCTCCTACCTTCATGACAGCACCAGTGAGGGAACTTTCTCTTGTTGTCCCACCTGCCCTCCCCCCAATCTTTCTTGAGAGCACCTGGTGGAAATTCTTGGAGAAGAGTCTATGAATATGTGTGAACTCCTCATGTGCCTGTGGTTTCAATTGTGTCTGCAATTCCCATGCTAGCCCACCCTCAAGCTCCAGTGATTTATTTAAAATTGTAGCTTTATTCTTCTTACACCAGGTATGTCTTCCTCCCACACTCTGTCACAGAAGAACCAGTGCCCATATTGTTTCTTCTCTGAAGATCCTGCTTTTCTTAGATTTCAGGCCACTTTGTTGCCTTGAAACCTCAGCTTTTTGATGGGTTTAGGAAAAGTTATAATTTTGGAGTTCGGCTGGCTTCTTGTTGTTCTCAGGGTAGGAGAAATACTATTTCCAGTTCCTCAGCATGACTCAGCAGTACTCAGCCTCTCTAGAGCTTTATGCTTATGCACCCCTCTCATCTGCATGTTCCTTGGGGAGCCATGTCTTAGTTATTGATGTTCCCTCAGTACTTGGCATGAAGAGGGTATCACTAAATGTGGAATGAAATGGGCTTTGCAGCTGGCAGCCATGAGGTCAGTGAGGCAACTAGAACTGTTGGCAAAGGGAGGGTGTTCCAGGAAGGACCAAAAACCATTGCAAAATTGTCGTTGGGAACTTTTGTGCCTCAGATTCTTGTATCTGTGCTCATTTACACTTGCCCTCCCTCACAGGCCCTTCTCTAAAGTTAGGATCTAATTTGAGGCCATATCTGTCAGAGGGGAATGGATGACTCTCACTTAGAGACTCTATCAAAGCTTGAGGACCCAGAGAACTTTGATTTATATATCCACCAAGTTTTTATTAAGCTCCATCTTTTTGCCAGGCACTTCTAGGTGCTCCTTGATCCTAAGTCCATTTTGGGGGCTCTAAATTAGTCCAACTGGGTCTCTATGAATTGGAATAATCTAACTCAATAAACAACCTCAAATTTTCAGTGGCTTAACCCAATCAACATTTATTTCCCATTCATGGCAGAGTCCAATGCAGGCATCTGTGACAGCCTCCCAGGCTCTTTCGATGTTGAGCTCTTCCCTCTAATAGGGCCTCTCCATGCAGCTGGTTGATGATTAAAGAGACCATGGAGAAGAAACACCTACTTCTTAACCATAACAACACAGAAATGAAACATATTGGTTTTATTATCTTACTGGGGAAAATTAATCACCTCGTCCCCTCCTAGATGAAAGAGAAACTGGGAAACACAGTCCCTCACAGAGATACTGTTTTTTGGCAGCAGCTTTATGCTCTAGAAGGGGAACAGCAAACTTTGCAGATGGTTGCTGTCTCTGCCATAGTCTTGGAGAAATTGTATGGGCTGATCAGTGCTGTTGATTGGTTGGTTCTACCAAGGATTAGGTCTTGAAAACGCTCCATAGAAATGCTTCACAACTATCCAGAGCTAGGAGATATTTGAAGTGTGACCTTGGGAAGTTTAGAGTGTGAGATGGGGGAGACTCGGGGTGTGAGCAGGAGGATAGGTAAAGTGTAAGTTGGGGAGATTTGGGAGTATGAGCTAACCATTTCCCATGCTTTGGTTAGGCTGTGTGCTAGTTTGTCATACCAAGTGCAAATTCTTCTGCCTGCCACTTAAGATCCTTCTTAATCTTGCCCCAACATAGGCTTTCCCCACTACCCTGCTTGTTCCCTCTGCTTGCATTACATACCTCATCCTCTTCCTTACAGAGCAGATCAATATTCATTCATTCCATCCATTCATTGATTAAACATGGTGCCACTCTCCAGAGAAGAGCATAAGAACAAATAAGTGAAGTCCCTATCCTCCGGAAGTTACCTTGCTTATGTGCTCTGACCTTTTCAGAATGAGCCCTTGCTGGGAACTCAAAATGCTGATACCAGAAAACTTCCTTCCATGGGGAAATATCCTTTCAGTACCCTGCCTTTCCCTGAGTCAATCCTTACTGTAGATTCTCTGATCTGGTTCTGGCATCAACACAACATAAGAGCTCCTTCTATAGCTTTCCAGCAGTAGCCATCTAGTGTCTGTTAGTGATACACCAAGGTCAGGGGTTTCACTACTTCCTGAGGCATCTGGTAGCAAGAACTAAATCTTGTTTCCCTTTTGGTCCTACCTTGGTCCTCTGGGGCTACACAGGACAAATCTGTCCCTTGACCCACAGGGGAGATCTTCAGAGATTGATGGGGTCTTCTCTTCAGAAAGGTCTCTCACCAGATAACCCCTTCTTGGTCTGAGACCCTGCTCATCTCCAGTTCTATTAAGTACTCTGTGGGGGTTCTCCAGCTTCCCTGCCCCAAAATAACATGCCCGTCGCTATCCTCAGATGCATCTGTTCACAGACCCCTGTCCCTGTGCTGAGTGATAACAAAGCACCGTGTTAAAATACAGCCTGACTTGATCTGATAAAGCCAAAATTGAGTAGGAGATGACTGTGAAAGACTCCTTGTAGATACTTTGCCCTCTTGCTCTTGATAACTTTAAGAAAGATGGTGCTTACATTTGAGCATATTCAGAATATGGGCTTGTAAAATGTAAAACTGAGTTTTCTAGAAGTTTTAAATTTGTTTTTCTCCCTCTGTTTTGTCATTTTGAGCATTATCCAAATAACATTCTTTTAGGAAAAAAAACTTGGAAACTTCATAAAATATACTTTTATGCTGTAGTGGGCAGTAAAAATATGGTATCTGTTTAACTGATTATAATTCCATGGGAAATGTGTGTGAGCAGCATTTTAAAGCTCTTGCCTTTGCCTTTGGTTTCTCTTTGTGTCCCACTTGAGTAATTTCCTCTCACATCCTTCTGTCCCTGGCCTAGAAGCCTGGTAAATAAGCAAGCCTCAGAGAGATCTAGAGAGCCAGCAACATCCTGGAAATCTGATGCCATGAGGTTAAGCACGAAAAATGCTCTCTTTCCAGGAAGGAATGACTGAATCAGAGCAATGACCTTGGCTTTCAATTAGTTCTCGTCCAACTTTTCCCACTCGTTTCCTCTATGCCCCCCACCTCCACGTGCCCCAGGCTGTGGAGGGGCTGGGCCTGCCCCCCGCTGTCCTGCTCAAGTCCATCCTGCCTTTGGCATGTGCCTTGGGACTTCACGTGTCCACAAAGCTGAGTTGAGCCAAGCTTCCTGTCCAGCTCCGAGAAGAATGCCTGTCAGGAAGCTCAATTATTTCGAGAATGTGAAATACAGTATTTTAATGGAGCCATTTTTCATGTCGCTCTAGAAAAAGGATGTAGAGTTTGTTGTTGGTCTATCTGCAAATGAGTCTTGTTCACACCAGAGCACCTTCCTGATTTCAACACAACAACCTCTTGGTGCTTTTCTCGCCATAAAGCAATTTTGGCTGTGGTGTTCATCTCCACAGGTGCAGTCCCGTGAGACAGGCTATTGAAATGGAGGCAGGGTTGTTAGCAAAGGGCCCTGCCTTTGGACTTCATCCCCCAGTTACAGTGCCAAGCCAAGCTACAGCAAAACATCAGGCATGGTGTTGAAATTTATTTCTAGATCCTGTGCCTGGTCTTAAAATGAAACCATGATGTTAGCGGCAGGGCAGGAGAAACTCGTGCCTCTTGTGCTATTTGGCTTCCACACAAATGGATAAAGTATTTGATAACATTTTACTTTTGGTTGATATTCTTCCCATGATAAACACCAAACTCTCTCCACTTAGTAGCAACAGAGAGTTCCTGGCAATATAGACTGTTGCCAGGAGTCATATTCGGTGATTTTCTCTGTGTAGGTTGGACCACTGGGTCCAATTCTTTGTTGAAATAGGTTTATATTTATCACAATAATGATAAATAAACAATTAAAAAGACAAAGTAGAGGGTATAATTCACATCTCCAGGCTACTGAGCTCCAAATACTTCACTACTTTGGAATTAAAAAAAAAAAGAACAAACACCTCATGTAGCAGTCATTGACTTTTCCAGATGAAACTGGATTATACAAACATACTTTGAGTATGTGCGATTTCACTTAAAGCATTTCTCCTGGCTCAGAGACCTAGTGCAAAACCCAATCAATTCAGTGAAATGAATAATCCTTACTCTTTGATCACTTTGTGAAAGAGAGTTCAGTCTTATTTGAAGCCAGAAAAGAAATGCTTTTTAGAATCACAGTTTCCTGTGCAGTGAGTCTTAGTATTACTTCCCCGGGAAGTAAAGGCAGGGGAAGGGAATGTGGTAGGGAAAAGCCAAGCGACGGGACTGAAGTTTAAGGTTCTTTGAGACTCACCTTCCTGTCTCTTGCACTGGCTCAATGCCAGCACTTCTGTCTGCCTGTCCACCTCCGGCGAGGGGAGTGTGGAGGACCGCGTAGACTGGGGACAAGGGAAAGGGAGATGTGAACACATATCCTGGAGTCGGGTGTGTTTAGGTGCATGTTTTGCAGATGTGGAATAGGTTGATAACATTTTTTTGACTTTGAAAATGCCTTTGACCCCCGGTGCATAAGAAACTGGCTTTACCAGCTTGGAAGATGAATGTGACTATATCTGTTAGCAATGTTCAAACTAATCACTTTGGCACCCCCCCACCCCGCTCCCGCCCCAGGCAAATTTACAGGAAGTCCCATCCCACCTAGGACTTCCGTTCTGGTATGGTCTGGGGAATTCTTGGGCACTCAGCCTGAGGGCCCTGGTACGGCCTGAAGATGCGAGGGAAGAACTACCCTACAAGGTTCTGCCTGAGGAGCAGGGTTCCGCTCCTCCTCAGTCTTACGAGCCAATGGCCAAGTGAGGGGGTAGATCTACTTGGAGTCCTTTCCTGATCTCAGACTGACCTTCTACTCATGCGGATCTTCCAAAGAAAGGGTAAAGGGTTGCTTTGGGGCTCTTCCCTCCCACCCCCCAGAGGCTCCTTGACCTTTACAAACCCCTTCCCAGAGGAGGGCAGTGGGGTGAAAGAGGGACATGCTCATGTTTGGTTCGGAAAATCTCCAAGTCTGTGACCAATTCCAGGCTTAATCCTTCCCTACTCCCAAGTAGAATTCCATGTCCATGGTAGGAAGGTCTCATATGATGCAAAGAGAGATGCAATGTTTCCCTGTGTCACTTACTAGAGAATTCGAGGCTTGTGGCAAGTGCTATAATGCTCAAAATGTATTCCTAAGAAATTTACCTCCGTCTCGGATATCTGCTCCAACGGGAGGAGACACCTGGTAGTGCTAATATTAATTTTAGGTCTGCTCGCCCAGGTGTGTGCTACTAACTCAGAGTGTATATAAGTGTATATAACCTACTTTTTCACAGTATATATAACTACTTTTGTTTTTAGTGTATATAACCTACTCTGATTGCTACTTTTTCCCCCAAACATTTTATTTTAAAATTTTCAATCCTATAGAAAAGTTTCAAGAACAGTACAATGCTGTACACTTATGATATTTTTCTGTAATACTCCAAAAATTAAGACTAGTACAATGAACACCTATATATCCTTCAACTAGATTCACCAATTTTAATGTCTTACCATATTTGGTTTGTCTCTCTCTCTGCACACACGTACCCATTTACATATATTAAAATGTGTGTGTATATATATATATACATATATATATATATATATATACATATAAACACACACACTTAATTTTGTTTAACCATTTGAGAGTATGTTGCAGACATCATGATTCTTCTCTCTTTGTACTATGTGTCTACAAAGAGGACATGCTCCTACATGACCATGATCCCTTTGAGGAAATTTAACATTGATCCCAAACTTGCCAGATGTATAATCCATAGTCAAGCTTTCCCAATGGCCATGATAGCTGGATTTTTAAAATATCTAGGATCCAACCAAGGATCATACACTATATTTGGTTGCCATGCTCTTCAGTCTCTTTTTATTTGGAATAGTCCCCTTGACATGGTTTTTCATCTTTCATGACATTGACATTTTTGAGGTGTCTAGGCAAGTTGTTTTGCAGAATTTTAATGTGTCTGATTATTTCCACATGATCTGTTTTATGTTGGATATTTTCAACAGGAACAGTGCATGGTTGGTATTGTTTACTTCACTGGCATCTCATGATAGGAGCAGCACGAGATGTCTGTCTGTCCCATTATAGGGGATAGTGACATGTGACCGTTCTGTTGTGGTGTTGTCAGCCAGATTTCTCCTCTGTGACTACTATATATTTCAATTGGAAAGGGTATATTGAGAGAACATTCAAAGTACTAATAATTAAAAAAAAAATACTGTTAATAACTGGCTCACATAATGGTCCCCTTTATCTCTTCTGTTCCCTTTTGCTTCCTGACAGGATTCCACAGCCATCCAAAGCACTGCTCTGGCAGGAATGCACGAGTCCGTTTATACAGCTGCCCAGAGTTGATAACCGGCTGGTTGCTTGTCCACATTGACTCACATTGGATCGAAAGGCCCTCATTACCCTCACTGGTTTAGTGATATTCTCTGATTAAACTTGGCCAGTCTGCCAGCCTAGAGGGAGCCTCTGTGGACTTTTCCTATCTCTCTCTGGGTGGGAACTGACCTGCTGCTCCAGCCTCTTTTGAAAGAGTTCTGCACATATTTGCTTTCCCTTCTCTTTGGGATTACAGATGAGTAGATGAAAAGTACAACTCATCTTCCAAACTAATCTCATAAACATGACACAACATTAAAAACACACAAAAAAGACAAAGGAGTTTACAATGAGGGAACTTACAATGTAGATGATTGGACTGGGAGTCAGGAGACCCAGGTTCAAGATTCAACTCTTGGATTCATAAACTGTATGATCTTAGGCAACTCCAATTACCTCTCTGAATTTCAGAATTATTATCCCCAGAAATAAAATCCTATTTATGTCTGCTAGTGCATCAAACAAAAGAAACCAGATGAAGTTCCACTGAAATTGGAGGATCACTTCAGTGTATGTCAGAACACTTGCTTTGGGGGGCCCTGAGGAGCACCTCAAAGAGATAAATAATTGTATCTGTCAGGGTAGGCCTGGTGATGCTTTAGTAACAAATTATTCCCAAATTCAGAGACTTAATACAACCAAAACTTCTTTCTTATGTTGTATGTTCATAGAAGGATTGGTATGGCCCTGCTTCAGCTTGTCTTTACTCCATGACCTAGGCTGATAATAAAGCCCCTGTGTGGGACATTGCTGGTCTTATAGAAGGAACAGAGACACGGCAAACCATATCTTGGATGTTAGAGCTTTTCATTGGCCAAGTAAATCATGTGATCATGCCTGACATTACTGGGGAAAGGAAGTACCATCCTCTTGCAGGAGGAGCATTATAGGGAGGGACAGTGAAATGTTGGCTACCCCCAGCACGAGCTATTGCAGAACTCATCCTTGAAAGCAGCTGAAAAAAAAGTTCAGTGATAGGCCTTTGGGACCATCTATGTAGAAATATTTTCTCAATATGTTAGGTCACCATAAAACCCTGAACAGATTAATCAATCAAATATGAGCTCTGACTATTAATCTGTAGTTCAGCTATTTCTCACATGGCTAAATTTATGTAGTGTGCTCCAGACCAGCAACAGGAGGGAAACACTGATTTCATGATGATTAAAATTCTCCAAACAACACTGGGGAGGCCAGCAAGTCTGGTATGTGGGGAGTGAAATACTGGTTCTGCGGATTTCACAGGTTTTCTGTGGGGCTCGGACATGACGTCATGTGTGATAAGACTGTAGGATATGATGGTGTCACTGTCAGCAGGAACTCCTGAGGAGCAGGGAGCAGAGTTTACTCACCTTTGAGTCCCCAGCACCTAGCCCAAGTAGCATATAGTAGAATCTAAATAAATACTGATGGAATGAATGATTAAATGAGGACAAATGTAAGGAAATTTGGTTAAGGTAAGAAAAAAAAGTCCAAATCCATATTTGAAAATGATGGTTAAACTCTTTCTATGAAGTCAGCATAACCTGAACTGACAAAAGTGATCAAGGCAGGAAAATTACAAAGCAATACTTCTTATGAAAATGAATCTAATAGCCTTAAACAAGGAGCTTTACTTATGGTAATGAAGTAGCTTGTATTGGACCAACCCTCCTGAGGCAAAAATTATACACTTTGAAGAAGATATTTAAAAAAACACCAGTTAGAGTCACCTAAGAGCATACAGAAATTGGAGGGGGATTCACATTTAGAAGAAAGAGATGGCACAAGGTGAGCCATCATTTTTTAAGAAGTTTTTTTATTAGGTAAAGAAAGGAAGAGTATTAGAGAAAAAAACAAATGAGGGTAAAGGAAATTTTTAATTTTTCTTGTTCTTAAATGATATAAAATGTAACCATTTGTGTAAGTAGTAATAATAGCGATGTATTGGGTGGATATAATTCTGGAGAAGTGAAACAAATGACAGCTCTATCATAAGGGATGGGAGAGAAAAATTAGGAGTCCTCTGTTATAAGAGACCCATACACATACATGAGAAGTAGTATAATGTTATTTAAAGATATACTCAGATTAATTTAAAAACGTATGTTGCAAACTCTAGGGCAATCATTACAAAAATGTAATAAAGAAGCATATTTGATATGTTAAGAGGAGAGATAAAATGAAATCATATGAAATGTTTATTTACAACCAGAAAAGCCAGAAAGAGGGAGGGAAAAAACGGAACAAAGAACAAATGTAATAATAGAAAAGAGTTACAAATATGGTAGATATATTCATCCAACTATATCAATAATTGCTTTAAATGTGAATGGTCTAAATATATCAATTAAAAGGTTGTTTGACTGAATAAAAAAAAAGACTGAACTATGTTACCTGCAAGAAACCCACTTTAGATATAAAGACTCAAATATATTAAGCACAAACAGATGAAAAAACTATACCATGCTAATGCTAAATGAAAGCAAGCTGGAATGGCTATATTAATTTCAGACAAAGCACACTTCAGAATATAGAAAACTATCAAGGATAAAAAGGGTCATTACATAACGATAAAGGGATCAATTCTCCAAGATATAACAATCCAAAACATGTAGGCATCTAACAACAGAACATCAAAATATCTGAGTCAAAAGGTGATATAATTCAAAGAGAAATAGACAAAATCTACTATTACAGTTGGAGACTTCAACACACCTTTTTCAGGAATTGATAAATCAAGCAGACAGAAAATCAGTAAGGATGTAGTTGACCTGATGGCATTATCAATCAGCTTGATCTTATTGACATTTCTAAAATACTCCATCCAAAACCAGCAGAATTTACATTCTTCTCAAGCTTACATGGACCATTTGTGAAGATAGAGCACATCGTGGGCCATGAAACACACCTTATAAGACAAATGTAAGGGAACAGAAATCATATAGAGTGTATTCTCAAATCATTATGGAATTAAATTAAAAATCAATAACAGAAAGATAGTTGGGAAAATCTCCAAATATCTGGAGTTTAAATAATACACTTCTGAATAACACCTGGGTCAAAGAAGAAGTCTCAAGAGAAATATTTTTAACCAAGTGAAAATAAGAATACAACTTACCAAAATGTGTGGGATGCAGAGGAAGCAGTGCTTATAGAGACATTTATATCATTGAATGTATATGTTAGAAAAAAAGATTTAAAATCAATAATCGAAGCTTCTACAGTAGGACACTAGAGAAAGAAGAGCAATTTAATCCTAAATCAAGCAGAAGAAAAGAAATAAAAATTAAAGCATAAAATAAACAAAGTTGAAAACAGGAAATCAATATAGAAAATCAACAACATCAAAAGCTGGTATTTTGAAAAAAATCAATAAACTTGATAAATCTCTAGGCAGACTAACCAGAAAAAAAAACTCCAATATTAGAAATAAATGAAGCCTCATCTACTGATCCCATGGACACTAAAGTTTAATAAAGGAGTACAGTGAGTAGCTCTATGTTCACAGATTTAATAACTTAGAATAAATGAAATAATTCCTTGAAAGTCACCAACACCAAAACTCACACAGGAGAAATAGATAATCTGAATAGGTCTGCTATTAAGGAAACTCAATAAAAAACTAATAACCTTCAAAAAGAAAAGGCACCAGGGCCATATAATTTTACTCGTGAATTCTACCAAATATTTAAGGATGAAATTATACCAATTTTTCCACTATCTCTTGCAGAAAATACTGATTCATTAATTTAAACAAACATACACTACCAGTGAAAGATGTTAATAATAGGGCAAATTGTGTGTGGGAGATTTTGATAGTGCCCCCCCCAACAAAAATCACTTAGATATTTATCTAACAAAATATGTCCAAGATCTTATATGCTGAAAATTAAAAATTGATGAGGGAAATTAAAGACCTAAATAAATGGAAAGATGTACCACAGCTAAGAGTTGGAAGACTTGATATCATTAAGATGGCCATTCTCTCCAAAATGAACTCTAGATTTCTCACAATCTCAATCAAAATTCAGGTGGACTTTTAAAAAACACAAATTGGCAAGCTGATTGTAGAATTTATTTCAAAATACAAAGGCTTGGAAAATCCAATTTTTTTATTATGTTCATTAGTTTCCAATGTAGTGTTCAATGATTCATTAGTTGCATATAACACCCAGTGCTCATCACCACAGGTGCCCTCCTTAATACCCATGAAAATCCAATTTTTTTAAAGAACAAAATTGGAGGACTTTCTACACTCTCCAAATTTATTTTGTTTTATTTTTTTAAAGATTCCTTTATTTGAGAGAGAGGGAGAGCGCGCGCGCATGTGTGTGGGGCAGGGGCAGAGGGAGAGGGAGTCAGGCTCTATGAGCAACATGATGCTGGGCTGGATCTCATGACCCTGAGATCAGGACCTGAGCTGAAACCAAGATTCAGACGCTTAACCAACTGCGTCACCCAGGTGCCCCTATATTCTCCAACTTTAAAACTAACTATAAGAATGATACAGTGTCCTTCTGTGTCTCTAATTACAGACTTTATTTTAAAATCTAATTTGTCTGATATAAGAATTGCTACCCCAGCTTTCTTTTGAAGTCTGCTGGCATGGAAGATGGATCTCCATCCCTTCACTTTCAGTCTGGATGTATCTTTAGGTTCAAAATGAGTCTCTTGTAGGCAGCATATGGATGGGTCCTGTCTTTTTATCCAATCTGCAATGCTGTGCCGTTTTATGGGAGCATTTAGGCCATTCACGTTGAGAGTGATTATTGAAAGATATGAATTTATTGTCATCATGTTGCCTGTGAAGACGTTGTTTTAATAGATTGTCCCTGTAAATTTCTGTTGTATATGACTCTTGGGGTCTTTCTCCTTTTATAGAACCCCCCTTAATATTTCTTGCAGGGCCGGCTTAGTGGTCACATATTCTTTCAATTTCTGCCAGTCTTGGAAGCTCTGCCTCTCTCCATCCATTCTAAATGACAGCCTTGCCGGATAAAGTATTCTTGGCTGCATGTTCTTCTCATTTAGTACCCTGAATATGTCTTGCCAGCCCTTTCTGGCTTGCCAGGTCTCTGTGGATAGGTCTGACGTTATTCTGATGTTCCTCCCTCTGTACGTAAGCAATCTCTTCCCCCTAACTGCCCTTAAGATGGTTTCCTTGGTTCTAAGATTTGCAAGTTTTACTATTACATGCCGGGGTGTTGGTCTGTTTTCCTTGATCTTGGGAGGGGTCCTCTCTGCCTCTAGGATGCGAATGTTTGCTTCATTCCCCAGATTAGGGAAGTTCTCAGCTACGATTTGCTCAAATACATCTCCTAGTCCTCTCTCTCTCTGCACTCCCTCCAGGATTCCAATTATTCTGACATTGGAACGCTTCATGGTGTCACTTATTTCTCTGATTCTATTTTCATGGATTCTGAGTTGTTTTTCCCTGGCCTTCTCTTTTCCCTTTTTATCTATTATATTGTCTTCCAGGTCACTTATTCGTTCTTCTGCCTCACTTACCCTAGCTGTTAGATTATCTAGATTGGATTGGATCTCATTGATAGCATTTTTAAGTTCTGCCAATTCAGCTTTCATTTCTGCCCTTAGAGATTCTATGTTGCCATTAATTGATTTCTCCATTCTAGCTATTGTCTTCACAATTGCTAGCCTGAATTCCATCTCCGACATCTTGGTTATATCTGCATCCATTTGTAAATCTGCAGCATAAGTCATAATCTCTGAGTCTTTTCTATTTTGGGGGCTCCTCCTCCTAGTCATTCTGTTGATGGGCGGTTGAGGGAATGTATAGAGTCCAAATTATTGACCAGAACCCAAGCAAGATGCACCTGTTTTCTAGGGACCTTGACATTTTTCAAAGTGCTGGAACAAACAATTCTAAAATTTGTATGGAATCAGAAAAGACCCCGAATTGCCAAGGAAATGTTGAAAAAGAAAAACAAAGCTGAGGGCATCACATTGCCCGATTTCAAGCTCAAAGCTGTGATCACCAAGACAGCATGGTACTGGCACAAAAACAGACATATAGACCAATGGAACAGAATAGAGAACCCAGATATGGACACTCAACTCTATGGTCAAATAATCTTTGACAAAGCAGGAAAAAACATGCAATGGAAAAAAGACAGTCTCTTCAATAAATGGTGCTGGGAAAATTGGACAGCCACATGCAGAAGAATGAAACTCGACCATTCTCTAACACCATACAAAAAGATAAACTCAAAATGGATGAAAGACCTCAATGTGAGACAGGAATCCATCAAAATCCTAGAGGAGAACATAGGCAGTAATCTCTTTGACATCGCCCACAGCAACTTCTTTCAAGATACATCTCCAAAAGCTAGTGAAACAAAAACAAAAATGAACTTTTGGGACTTCATCAAGATAAAAAGCTTCTGCACAGCAAAGGAAACAGTCAACAAAACAAAGAGGCAACCCACAGAATGGGAGAAGGTATTTGCAAATGACACTACAGATAAAGGGCTGGTATCCAAGATCTATAAAGAACTTCTCAAACTCAACACCCAAAAAACAATCAAGTCAAAAAATGGGCAGAAGATATGAAAAGACATTTATCTGAAGAAGACATACAAATGGCTAACAGACACATGAAAAAATGTTCACCATCATTAGCCATCAGGGAAATTCAAATCAAAACCACATTGAGATACCACCTTACACCAGTTAGAATGGCAAAAATGGACAGGGAAAGAAACAACAAATGTTGGAGAGGTTGTGGAGAAAGGGGAACCCTCTTACACTGTTGGTGGGAATGCAAGTTGGTACTGCCACTTTGGAAAACAGTGTGGAGATTCCTCAAAAATTTAAAAATAGAGCTACCCTATGACCCAGCAATTGCATTCCTGGGTATTTACTCCAAAGACACAGATGTAGTGAAAAGAAGGGCCATATGCACCCCAATGTTCATAGCAGCAATGTCCGCAATAGCCAAACTGTGGAAAGAGCCGAGATGCCCTTCAACAGATGAATATGGATAAAGAAGATGTGGTCCATATATACAATGGAATATTACTCAGCCATCAGAAAAGATGAATACCCAACTTTTACAACAACATGGATGGGACTGGAGGAGATTATGCTAAGTGAAATAAGTCAGTCAGAGAAAGTCAATTATCATATGGTTTCACTTATTTGTGGAACATAAGGAATAGCTTGGAGGACATTAGGAGAAAGAAGGGAAAAATGAAAGGAGGGAAATCGGAGGGAGAGATGAACCATGAGAGACTATGGACTCTGAGAAACAAACAGGGTTTTAGAGGGGGAGGGGGGCAGGGAGATGGGTTAGCCCGGTGGTGGGTATTAAAGAGGGCACGTACTGCATGGAGCACTGGGTGTTATACCAAAACAATGGATCGTGGATCACTACATCAAAAACTAATGATGTATTGTATGGTGACTAACATAACATAATAAAATTTAAAAAGAGAGAGAGAAAAAAACTAACTATAAAATCATAATGATAAAGATGGTACCATTTCAATGAAAAGATACACATGGAAATCAATGGAAAAAATACAGAATTCAGAAATAGCACTGCACGTATTTGGTCGCTGGATATTCTGCAAAGGAGCCAAGGCAGTTCCTCAGGGGAAAGAAAAGTCCTTTCAGCAAGTGTTCAGTCAAATGGCTATCTCTATGGGGAAAAGTGGCATTCATCCTTGTGTCACACCATACAGAATAACTAACAAGACAGGGATCATAGACCTAAATACATCACTTAACAATATGAGAGTTCTAGAAGAATATAGAGGAGAAAATATTTGCAACCTTGGGAGTAGGCAAAGATTTCTCAGAACCAAGAAAGCACATTTCATAAAAGTAAAAAAAAATGAATTTGAAGAATTGGATTTTCTCAAAATTATAAACTTCTGCTCTTTGAAGGACACATTAAGAAAATAATAAGGTAAGCCACAGACTGGGAGAACTTCCTTTGTGTAAGATTATTCCCTATGTCCATAGAAAGTTGTGGTGAGCTGGAGAAGATCTAAGAAGGCAGGGTAGACTAAAAACCTAGGAATGTGACGAAAAGAACTCTCAAAAGTATATAGAGACCAAATATGAAAGGCACAAACGCAGATGTGTTGGCCAAATCCCAGAACAGGCAATGAGGAAAGTCTGTTAAAGCAGACACCTAGAGCAAATCATAAGAGCTGCCACTTCCCCTAGGGAGGAGGAAATTTTTTGTTTGTTACTCTGAGCAGTGGCACTTAGGTCAAGAAGGAGTTATATCTACAACATGTTAAGGAAATCTGTGAATGCTTGAGTGAACCCTTGCCATTCTAAGGTTGAGAATAATCATGCCTGGTCATCTTTGTGCTGGCCCCTTCCTCCCCCCTCAGGCTTTTACCCTCCCCTTCCCTTCCCATATTCCTGACCTGTGGTCTAAGGAGAGGTAGTGGAGAGGTTGGAGATGGAATATTGCTAGCAGGGTCTGGGTTTGATCTATGTGTCCATCCTTCTCCCATGTGACTAGCTCCAGACCACATTCTCTTTGCCAGTGACTAGCCAATGGTCACAGGGCCCTTTCCTGACCAGTTCTGGGGGAAAGTGCCTGAATATCATCTCACACCTCTTCCTATGCAGAATAGCTTTGCTATCACTTCATTACAGTTAAGACTACAAACTATAGTTAACTCTTGAACAACATGGGGGTTAGGGACACGAACCCCCCCTACAGTGGAAAATCTGTATATAATTTTGACTCCCCAAAATGCTTAACTACCAATAGTCTAGTGTTGGTCAGAAGCCTTACCAATAACATAAACAATTGGTTAATATATATTTTTTGTATGTTATATGGATTATATACTGCATTCTTACAATAAAGTAAGCTAGAGAAAAGAAAAGTGTTATTAAGAAAATCATAGAGAAAAAAAAAAGAAAATCATAGAGGAAATACATTTAGAGGACCATACTGCAATTTATCAAAAAATATCCACATATAAGTGGACACAGTTCAAACCTGTGTCCTTCAAGGGTCAACTGTAATGCTAATTCTTAGTTGGCTTGAAAAAGTCCAGCTAAGAGCCATGCTCCGTCCTCAAGCTGCTGACATCAGGTAGGAGAAGAAGCAGGGTGGTTTCCATAGTTTTGATGGGATAGCCCAGACTGTGTGCTCTGTCTTCTGAACACATTGAAAGACAACAAATCAAACTCTGAACACTTCAGTGAATCCTGTGTCAAGGGACATTTATCTCCCTGATCATCTTGCATGCCTTTTCTTAAATAAACTCAACTCCATTACTGTCTTGTTCCACACACTCTCGAGGTGGGTTCTACTAACCTAGGTTTTCAGTCAGGATTATCTAACCTGAAATAAGGGCAATTGTTGTGCCCTTATTTCAGCATTTTTCCTTTTATCATCATGTCTGACCCTGTAACTATGCTTTAATTGAGACAATGAAGCAGAGGGCAGTTCGGGGATGTAGCTATGTGAGGAGGAGGTCGGGTCACTGTAACTGACCAAGTGGGGCGCAGAACCGGAAACAGGATGGCATGAGGGTGACCGTAGCCTGTCTTGAATCTGGGTGTCACGACAGACTCTCCCTGGATCCTGTCTCAATAGTGAATGCTCTGTTCACGTGACCCAGGAGATGGGGGAGGTGGTAGTGAGGGTCCTTAGGGACAAGGGATTGATTCAGAATAAGATCAAAAGATCAGGGGCACTTCCTCCAAAATAATGAACATTCAGGTCCCAGTAGAAATGGCCCCAAGACCCCGTGGCAGAGATGGCAGCACTTATTTTTGTTTAGGGATCAGTATAATGTGCTGGGTTTGGGACTCATCAACCTTTTTAACCGCTGCTAAATAATCAGTTAATATGGAAATGTACCTGCCCTCCCAGGCAAGCCACCTGTGTGATTCCCTGGCGGCTCTGGGAGGGTCTGATGGGGGGCTGTGGAGGGCCCTCCAGCCCTGTCTGACCCCAGCAGAGCCACTGGGCTCCCCAGGGCCCATGGGGAAGGCCCCTCTCTGGCTTCCAGACAGGAGGGAGGATGGCTCCTTTGAATTGGCAATTCAGGCACAGATGGAAAGGGCAAGCACAAAAGTGTAAAGTCCATGCTCTGAAATTATATCTGAGCAGAAAATGAGGCAGCCAGACAGCTATTCTGAGAGCCAAAGACCCAATAGTTGCCACTTGGAAGGGGCGGGGGGGCGGGGAGGAAAGCTACAGAAATTATTACCCTTCTTCATGTGGTCAGCAGCTCTTCTCAATCTCCTGTTGCCTCTGGAACCTCATCTGACCCTGACATCTGGACATCGCACTGATCTGGAAGCCAGCAGATGAGGCTCCACCAAGAGCAGGCTGTAAGGTCTGGGTCACGAGAACTGCTTCACAAGGTTATGCAATGACGGATGGCCCTCCAGCCAGCAAATCCGTATCCAAGGCCCACCAGGTTCCAGCCAGGGCATGTGAAGAAGATCAAGACAGAATTCTTGCCCTCAAGAAATGGAGGTTCTGGGAAAAACAACTCCCCATTCTTAGCCATTAGCACCTTTCCTCTCTCCACCTTCTCCTTTAGGTTCCTTCTTTGGCTTAAGTGTCACTACCTCCAAGAAGCCTTCCCTAACCCGCCCCTCCTCCCCAGCAAGCTGGATTAGATCTCCTGTTAAATATTCCTGTTGCCCTCCTCTAGTCCTCTGTCATCGATATTAGCATACCTGTTATTCCTTGTTCAGTGTATTATTCACTGGACCTTAAGCATCCGAAAGGCAAGGACCATCTTGAGCATCACTATGTCCCTTCCACTGAACACAAGCCTGGCATAGAAGAGGCACCTGAGGAAGAGTTGATGAATGCAAAAGCCAAATCCTTATCTTTACAGACCAGGAACCAGATGTCCAAAGAGACAAGGCTTACCAAGGCCACCCCGCATGCTGATGAGCAAGATGGGGATGTCATAGTGTCCTGCCCCCAGCCTAATGCTCTCCTGAAAGAGGGAACTTCTTCTGTGTGGCTCCTGCAGTCCCTGAGTGGGAAAACCTGGCCTGCAGGGCCAGGGGAAGTGAGAGGATGCTGTTTGATTGCCAGGAAGTTTGGGAGGGGTCCATCTCCCCCATCTGTCTCCTTTGTACTCTGCTGCCACTTCATGAGGGTGTCCTCCCTGACACTACCAGTTTCTTAGTAAATATCAGAAGTGTTGAAAAGCTGCCACTATCCCATGGCATGAGGGTGACCGTAGCCTGTCTCGAATCTGGGTGTCACGACAGAGTCTCCCCGGATCCTGTCTCAATAGTGAATGCTCTGTTCCACCAACCCCAGACCCCACCCTGGTTGTCTGTGAGGCCTGGCTGTTTGTCCGTGGGCTGCATGAACCCTGGACAGGTCAAGGTCTTTGGAGAAGGCACAGAACTCAGTGCATAGGAAACCAGCAACCACAGGATGAATGGGACTCATCCCAGCTGCACACTAATAAGCACAGCTGCAACTTTTTATCTGGACCCGTTTTTGTTTGCTTTTAAATTTCCCTGACCCTCCCTCTTTGGAGAGGCGATGTGAGGTTTGCCCTCCCATCCTCTTGTTTGGCTGCCTCTTAAATAAACCCTTTCCTTGCTGCACACTGCATGTCTCAGCGTGGTCTTTGCTGCAGGCAAACTTAGGTTCCGTGACAAATTTGGTGAGCCCGCCAGGAGCTCTCTGCCTGTGGTTCGTCAGCCCCCAGATGGTAACAGGAGTCCAGGGGCGAGGCCAAGCAGTTGCCTAGGCTCTTTGTCCTAGGGACAGTCCCCGGGGCCCCATGCTGACTGGGTGCCACCAAACTTCGGGGTTGAATTTAACTTCTGTACAAGGAAGCCGGTTTTGGTTTCAGTTTGGACAGACGTCTCTTGGGGAGTAATTCATGTGCCAAGGCACATGAGCTGATTTCTTCCTCCCACACGGTTTGGCTTTCTTATATTTCTTCCATGTGGTAGCCTCCGAATAGGGGGGGTTGGTTCTCCTAGCCTTCTTCTGTTGCATGACTGAAAAAAGTCTGACTAGGAAGCCATTTAGTTCGATCATTGAAGCTCCAGCTTTTAGGGAGGAACTAGAAACTAGGAAGCTGTTTGGTTCAGTCTGTGAAGCCCCAACCTTTGGGAAGGAACCAGTGCTCACAGAGGTCCTCTGGGATTCATCTGGGTTGTTTGTTGTGGCAGCTTTTGGTGTCTTTGAATAAAACCAGCCGTGTTCTAATTGGAAAGTAGGAAATGACCATTGGGTCCCTGTATGCAGCTCTCTGGGCTGTCTTCTCCAAAATTAGTCAATTTTTTTTTTTTTTTTTTTTGCAACACTGCTTGGCCACAATATTCATTAGACTTCAGAGAAAAATGACCATTTAACAGATCCATAAATTGTAATATCATCTTGCACTTAGATTTGTTCTGTAAACGGGAGATATTTGGAAATTGAGCCTTTAAATGTTGTTTGTATCTTGTTTATGTATTTGTATGTGTGTCCATTTATGTTGTAAATATGAAATATTTTCTCTACCTCTGGATGGCATTGCTAAGATTGAATTGTAAAAGAGCTCTATTTAGTTGGTTTAAAGGCAAGTGCTTGTAAGAATAGAGCGTTCTAGAACTCCAAAGTACAAACTAACCCAAATGTTTTTCAAATCACAGGATCTTGAAAAATATTCAGTATTAAGGCTAACTTAAGGTTGTTGGTCATCTCCTTAGAATTATCAGCATTAAATGTAAAACCTACTCTGCCTGTGTTTACTGGAAGTCAAGTAAGTTCATGTTATCTCCATGGCAAACTTTTTGGAAAAGACAAAAACCCCTTAGAACTTTGTCTAATGAAGTTTTATGGGTAATCTAAGAACAAAGAAATGTGAATAATTTTAATAAATGTAATTAAGACAACTGGAAACAATAAGGGAAAGAACTCTGTATGCAAAGAGAGCGAGACTGGTTATTTAAAGAAGGAAAACCTAGGACAAAATCTGAATATAAAAGTGGTTTCTGAAACCATCATCAGAAAGATTAAAGGTGGTTCCTGGAGAAACAATAGATCCAATTCCCCACCAGCTATTGAGAAAGTACGTTGGTGATTCTCGACAGTTTGTCTCTCCAAGGCTATCCATAGAAACTGCTCAAATTCTTCAAGATTTTTACCTTGAGCTCCAGAAACAGAGCCAATGGTTAAAGAGCTCACCAATCACTACTACGCACCTGGAATCTCCGATTTGTCTAACAGAGGCACACACAGGGTTGGAATGGAGAGAGAAAGCAACCAAAGAAGATGCTGAGGGTTTCAATTTCATCAACTTTGGCAGATTACTAGAGGTAAACATTCAGTTTGCTGATGTAAAAGTTGGGAAGAGGGGGATGGGAGGGGGGAGAAAGGTTTTAATCAGTGAAAAGAACCCTTTCCTGATTAACTCTATTAAATGCCTCCTAGGTGGATGCATCTTCAAAGGATTTTTAATCTTCTGCAATATTACTCCAACGACCATTCAACAGATAAACTGTCCTATTATCTGAAATTAACGGTCCTTACTGTGACAATTACAGGTTTCATCCTGGCATTAGAACTCAACCTCACAACACAAAAAATTTATCCTTCAAGCCTATTTAAATTCTCAAATCTCTTAGGATATTTTCTCACTCTTATATACCACCTACCACCATTTCTGAACTTGTCAGCAAGCCAAAAATCAGCATCACTACTACTAGACCTAATTTCACTAGAAAATGTGGTACCAAAATCCATCTCTTATTTTCAAATAAGAGCCTCCACCCTAATTTCTAAACAAAAAGGCCTAATTAAACTACTTCTGCTCCTTTCTGATTATACAACCCTAAGCTTACTCCTATTTAATTTCTGTGAGTAATCTCCATAATAACCAAGACACCAGTAAATAACGATCAAACAGTGGCAGTCACCAACCAGGTCCAACAACTATATAATGCAGCGATCCCCACAGCTTCTTCACTAAAAAATCCTAAATCCCCCCGTCTTAAATCAGTCAATCCCCTGTACCATTGAATTTAAATACAATCTCTACGTCATCTTCCTTTAAAACATAAAAAGCTACCATTAGTCTGTTACCAACCCTGAAAGAAATATTCCTAAAATGCTCTTGTTAGATATGCAAATCTCAGGGTACTGTTCATTAGCCATGGCCATTGTATAACTGAAAACCACAACCATTCCCCCTAAATAAATTTTAAAAACTGTTAGGTCTAAAAAAGAACCTCCCAAACTCAATACTGTAACCAATACCACCACTCAATCCTAACCCACCATAAATCGGAAAAAGATTTGGAGAAAAACCTACAAAACTGAATATAAAAATAGTACTTAAAATAAGTACAATATATATGATTATTCCCACATGGAATTTAACCATCACTGATGACATGAAAAATCATCATTGTATTTCAACTACAAGAATACAGGGGTGCCTGGGTGGCTCAGTTGGTTAAGCGTCTGCTTTCAGCTGAGGTCATGATCCCAGGGTCCTGGGATTGAGCCCCACATTTGGCTCCCCACTTGGTGAGGAGCTGCTTCTCCCTCTCCCTCTGCCTGCTGCTCCCCCTGCTGTGCTCTCTCTCTGTCAAATAAATAAATAAAAATATTTTTTAAAAATTTCAACTGTAAGAATATTAACAACCAACATCAGAAAATCCCACCCATTGATCAAAATCATCAACTTATTCATTGACCTTCCAGCCCCATCAGGCATCTTAGCGTGATGAACCTTTGGGTTCTCTTTTAGGAGTTTGTTCAGTTCTACAAATTTTAACAGCCTCTTCCTAGCTATACATCATATATCAGATAAAATAACTGCCTTTTCATCAGTAACTCCTATCTGCCAAGATGTAAACTATGGATGAATCATTCGACATACATGCTAATGGAGCCTCCATATTTATCTGCTTTTTTTTAAAGATCTTATTTACTTATTTGACAGAGAGAGAGCACAAGCAGGGGGAGCGGCAGGTAGAGGGAGAGGGAGAAACAGGCTCCCCACCGAACAGGGAGCCCAACACGGGGCTAGATCCCAGGACCTGAGCCAAAGGCTGATGCTTAACCGACTGAGCCACCCAGGTGCCCCTTATCTGCTTATTTATATATGTAAGGTGAGGCATGTACTCTGGGTCATATACATTCTCAGAAACATGAGACATTGGAGTTATCCTTATTATTCACAATAAAAGCCACAGCAGTTATAGGCTACAACCTACACGGGGACAAATATCTTTCTGAAGAGCAACTATCATTACAAACCTTTTATCAGCTATTCCCTACATGGGCACTAGCCTAGGAGGATGGACAAGAACAAGATTCTCAGTAGAGAAAGTGATCTAGTCCAATTCTTTGCCTTCCACTTCATCCTCCCATTCATTATTTCAGCAGTTGTATTCCATGTACAGTTTCTCCATGAAATAGGATCTAACGGCTTATCAGGAATATCATCTGAGTCAGACAAAATCACATTCCACCCATACTATATAAGTAAAGATCTTCTAGGACTCTTATTCCTTATTCTAATACCATCTGCTCTAGTACTATTCCCACCTGAATGCTTAGGAGACCCAGACAGTAACACCCCAGCCAACCCCCAAAATACTCCACCACATATTAAACCTGAATGATACTTCTTATTTCCCTATGCAATCCTTCACACGATCCCTAATAAACTAGAATATTAGCCCCAATCTTCTCTATCTTATTTCTAGCAATTATTCCTATACTTCATATATCAAAACAGCAAAGTATGTCAATGCTTATTCTGATTATTTTTCAATGCTTATTCTGATTATCAGTAACAGACCCAGTAACACTAACATGAATCAGAAGACAACTAGTTGAACACCCATTTATCATTATCGGTCAACTAGCATCGATCCGATATTTTTTCATTCTCCGAATTCTCATGCCCATTACAAGTATCATTGAAAACAACCTCAGGAAACAAGAGTCTTGTAAACCAGGAAGGGAGGACAATAATCCTCCCTGAGATTCAAGGAAGAAGCAACAGCTCCACCATCACCCAAAGCTGAAATTCTGCTTAAACTCTTGCCTGGGGATGCCTGGGTGGCTCAGTCGGTTAAGCGTCTGCTTTCAGCTCAGGTCATGATCCCAGGGTCCTGGGATCGAGCCCCACATTGGGCTCCCTGCTTGGCAGAGAGCCTGCTTCTCCCTCTCCCTCTGCTGCTCCCCCTGCTTGTGCTCTCTCTCTCTTTCTCTCTGATAAATAAAAGACCACACTTAGGCAATTCATGCATTAGTGCCCTACCACATTACAAATACATATATCTACACTCATGCATACTATATGCCATGTATAATCCTACATTAATGATCTGCCCCATGCATATAACATCTACATCAAACCCTCACCCATGATGGGAGCGACCACAAGAGCCTCCAGTTCACAGCCCAAGTTCACTGGGTCCCAAGTTCACTCCCATGTTGGGAGTCCAGCCAACCTCTTCCTGAGGATGTGCTGTAGTGACTCATGACCAGTGCTCACAGGAGAATAACTCAGAATCCACTCGCCAAAATGTAACAATAGCAGCATGTTAATAATCTCCTAGGAGTGAAAGACGTCACTGCCTCCCAGGGAAGAGGAGGTGTTCCACCCAGCTGCATCCTCCACAAGGCCTCCCTTCCTCTCAGGTGGGTGGCAGGGTTGGCAGGAGGGGGCAGAGGTGTGGGTGAAAGGTTGTGTCACTTTTTCACAATCAGGGTGCTCGAAAGGATGCTGCAGTTTGTGGGATCCTCTGAGCCTTGGGCCCTTGTGTATAAAATAAAAGCTTGGACGAAATGATCCCTCAATGTCCTTGCAGTTCACAGGCTCCGCAGCTCTGAACATTCCAGAGTCCCTGTGCTAAACTTGAGGTTTTTCTGCTTCCGAAGCATGAGCTGAACCTGGAAATGAAGGCAACAGAGCCTTACGGAGGGGTAATTCTTCTAGCTTGTTTCCCATCAGCTGTAGGGAAAGCTGACTTTATGTCTTGGCCCCAACCCACCTAACTTCCTTGATTTGCTAGTCATTTTTCATGACTGGAAATCCAAACCAGGAATTGGGACTTCTGGAAAAAGAGGACACAGCCAAACCTTCATCTCCAGCAGGGCCCTTGCCTTCAGTCTTGAGCTTCTCAGAAGAAGTCCGTTATTGAAGATGTGGAATGCAAGGATGGCTGGAGAAGCCACAGGGACCCAGGCAAGATGCTATACCAATGACTTGTCACCTCTTTGAAGACAGCTCCTGGAGCAGCATCTCTGATGTCAACCTCTCTCCACAGCTCCACCTGGATACTGATGGGCGTCTAATACTCAGGATGCTCAAAACCGAACATACAAACCTGCTCTTCCTCCTGTAGTCCCCTACTTTAACGCAATCATTGCTGTCTCTCTTTTTTTTGGTGGGAGTGGGGAGTTTCCTATCATCTGATCCTTTATCCTATTTGGAGGAAATTCCAATAAACGTGAGTTCAAAGGGAGCCGGACATTCCCACACTTGTTCCCTAGTGACCGGGGCATGGGCATACAACTTAAGCGTGGCCATTCAGACCACACAAAAAAGGATTTTGCTTCCAGAGAGTGACACAAGGCTAGAGATTCACAGCAGTGGTAGAAGAGAGCAGGTGCAGCAAGTGTCCATGGACAGGGATGCTTTGGCCGTGACCTGACCAGGCTGCTCTTGTGGTACGACCTGGGTCCCAGCTTTTCTCGGTTCCTGCCTGTGTTCTGGATTTGGTTCTCCAAACTTTACACTGATTCAGTAGCTCTAATAAATGTATATCCAATATATTCCATTTCTTCTTAGAGATCCAGAAGTTGTTTCTGTTGTTTGCAACTAAGTTCCGGCTGGTAACTTCACCATTCCCTCAGTCACCAATTCGGAAAGCTGGAAATCCTTTCTAATTGGCCCTGGTCCACTGAGGTCTACTGATCCCACCCCATGATGTCACCTCTACGGCCCCAAAGCCAGGCCCCCGTTACATTTGCCTATTTCTGCTGTCCTCTGCTTGATGGCCCCTCTGGCTTCCAGGATCTTCTTAACCATGAACACCTACTTCTTTTTTTTTTTTTTTAATTTATTTGAGAGAGAGAGAGAGAGAGCATGAGAAGGGGGAGGGTCAGAGGGAGAAGCAGACTCCCTGCTGAGCAGGGAGTCCGATGTGGGACTCGATCTCGGGACTCCAGGATCATGACCTGAGCAGAAGGCAGTGGCTTAACCAACTGAGCCACCCAGGCGCCCTGAACACCTACTTCTGATCAGAATCCAGGATCCGGCTGCATCCTCCATCAGGGCTTTTGGCAGGGGTGGAAGAGAAGAAAACCGGAGAAAAGGAAGGTTTCCTTCCAGCCACTCTGAGTGCAGAGGGAAGTGAGGAGTTAGCCCCACAAAGCACAGGTGTCCCCCAGGGTCACTGTGATAACTCAGTCTGCCTGCAGTCCTGAGGCAACAGGAGCTTCTCCCCTTCATGGCACTTTTCCTTGTTTTCTAAATTCACATCAATGAAAAGTATTAATTACCCTTAAATGGAAATAAATTAACTTAAGAAGATGTAGTTTTATCTTGCTTTTCTAGTAGCCACATTCCCTGAGGAAGCATTAATTGATTTTAAATCCAAATCCGCCTAATGCACTTGGACACTTTGCTGGGTAATGGAAATTAGTGATGACCCTATAAAGGGAAGGCTTACTGCCAACTCCTGTTCTTGCACATTTTTATCACTGTGGATGAAGTAAGCCCGATCATGGGTGGAGAAGGCCCAGTAGCACCAAGCTCTTTATTTATTTAGTAAATATTTATTGAGTACCTGCTTTATGCCAGGGCCTAGGCAAGGCACTGGGGAGCCAATGATGAATGAGGCAGGCTTGGTCCAGACCTAATGAAGCTTACAATGGAAGGCATTAAAATGCCTTTCAAGGGCTTCCTACCATTTCTATGCCCAACTTCCCCCTACCTGGGTTTCCCTAAAGCTGGCCTTCAGAGGAAGCTAGGTCCGTGAGGGACCTGGTGGTGGAACATCAGAGAGCCTCATCTGGAAGCACCGCGAGACTTGAGAGTGTGGACCACCCTAGAAAGGAGTCAGCTTGGCTGGACTCATGCCTTCTGTCTCCCAGGCTATTCCTCCAGGAAGACACAGTTTTGTGGACGGAATTGGTCTTAGAAAGTCTGCGGGGACACTCTCTAGTACCTTCTCCCTGGCACCACCACCTAGGGTTAAATTTAGGAATTAAAAATACAGGACACTCAGTTAAATTTGAACCTCAGATAAACAATGAATGGTTTTTTAGCATAAGTACGTCCCTTGCAATATTTAGGATGCATTTGTACCTATGCACCACTTAATTGGGTGCCTTTATTTTATCTGGCGGCCCTACCACCCCCACTCCCACCCAGCAAGTTGCCCTGTGCCTCCAATAGCCCCAATATCTGTTTTGGAACAGTGCCTCTCCCAGGGCAGGAACACAGAATCAACCAGCCCCCTTTCAAAATATACTTGTCATGAAGAGTATTCAAGACGAGTCTGCTCTCTTAGCTGGCTGTCCCCAGCAAAGAACTTCAATGCAGCCACCTTGACAGCACTGACTCCAAGCAAGGAATGATCCATTCTAAGGAAATGGCAGAGGTGAGTAAGACACTGTCACGACCCTAAGGAACCTAGAGACTAGCAGGGAAGTGCAGTAAGCTATTCAAATAATTGTTATACAAGGTGGAAAATGAAAAGCGACTTGGGTGCCAAAGGAATGCAGGTAGGAAGAGATCACATTTACTTTGGAGGGTGGGAGTCTTGAAGGTGTACGGAGGAGGTGACATTTATGATTTATGATTGAATAGACCAATGGCAAATCCATGAAATCATATTACAGCATGGATGTGGTCATTACAAAACTTCCACCTGTGCCCACAAGTCAATCACTTGCCATCCCTGACTTAGAAATGTGCCTGATGCTGCCAAGAAGAGCCTTCTGGAAATGACATGCCAGGTGGAGAGATCCACATAGACCCAAGTCATGAGAAAAGGCCTGTAGCCGGAGTCTCACATCACATACGTGATGTGTAGCTGGAGAGGTCATTCCCAAAGGTACATCAAAGACAGCATGTTGGAAGGTCTAGGGTCACAGGGAGCTGGCACTTCTACTGGAAAGCTGGGGTGGGAGGGGGGACACCTGCTCACTCTGGAGGTGGGCCTCCATGCCCAAGGGCCTGCATCAGCACCATTCCTAGTCCCAACACCCAGTGGACACTGGCTGTGCTGAACGAGGGAATGTTGATCACATTCTTGGTAAATATTTGGACATCTGAGGTTTTTGAACAGAGAACATTTCAGAGCCTGCTTGGACAACATCTAGTAAGGGAGCAGAAAGGCTTCTGATGCATTGCTTCCTGGTTAATATGACTGAGCATTGTGCAGACAGGCAAACATTTACAGCAGCAGGGGCTGAGCCAGCCCTGATCCTGCCCTGAAGGTGGCCAGAGAAGAAAGCCATACGCTCAGAACGGCCTGTTTGCAGAGGAAGTAGCAAAGACAGCGTCCCACAGGGGCTGTGGGCCCTCAGCATTGGAGGGACTCGGTCCGTGACCTACCACAGGGACTCTTCTGCACACTCAACACATTGTATCCAGATATCCCAGCACTGAGGTCTCTGGTGCCAGAAGAGCTGATGGCCGGTTAATGAATTCTCGCCACGCAAGGCGGACAGACAGGCTCCAGCTGCCTCCCAGCCGGGCTGTTAGCAGGGCTGGGCTCCCTGAGCAGGGCACAGAGGGGGTCTGCTGGGAACGTTTTTGAGAAATTAAAGTGACATTGCTAAGTGGGTGCACATAACAGGAGGGAGCCAGCCTCCTTCTCTCCCCTCTTTCTGCCCGACAGCCCCCACTCTGAGGGAATAATGCATGAGAGCATGTTTGTGTTCCTCCAGAAACTTATTTAAAGCAGGCTGCAAGCTGGATGCAGATTCAGGCCTGGTGGGGACAGGGTCCTGGGCCCCTCCTGGATCTACCCGCCCGGTGGACTCTTCCCCTCAGACTCCTCTGGACCTGGAAGGAAAGTGGCCGAGACACAACTGGGGCTGCTGAGGCCAGAGATATAGGACTCTACACTGGCGCCTCCTCTTCTTCCCACAGGGTAATCCAGACCTCACTTCCCTTGTTTCAGCCTGCCTGTCCTCAGATCATGATCTCTCTGTGCGTATTCACCTTCCCTGGGCCTCCATCATTAGGTTTTGGAGGCTTGGACTGTGACCTGACCCTGTTTCCATCAAGCATGAGGTCCCTGCTAGAGGGGCCCAGATCTGGCTTCCCCTGGATGGGGCCCAGCACAGGCATCCTCCCCTCTCCCATCTCCCCCTGCTTCCCTCCCTCTCTCCTCCCCTCCTCTCCCCCTCTCCATCCTCCCTCCCACTGGGCAGCCTGAGCTGGAAACCACAGGAAGGGGTTGGGTTGGCTTGGCTGCTGAGGCTGAGAGCTGGAGGTAAGGAAATCAGGAAACCCAGGCTGGATTCCAACATGAATTGGAAAGATCTTCATCAGCCAGGGCATTAAGTAAATAAGGCACCAAAATCTGTGAATGGCAAAGGATTTTAAAATTCCATTAAACGTAAAAAAATTTTTTTGAAGCACAGTCCTACCAATGAGAAGCAATGTATCCTTTTATTAATTCTATAAATATAATACATGCTCACGGAGAGGAATTGAAGTAAGACAAACGAATGTACAGTGAAAAGTAAAGGCCCCCCGGGCGCCTGGGTGGCTCAGTTGGTTAAGCGACTGCCTTCGGCTCAGGTCATGATCCTGGAGTCCCGGGATCGAGTCCCGCATCGGGCTCCCTGCTCGGCAGGGAGTCTGCTTCTCCCTCTGACCCTCCTCCCTCTCATACTCTCTGTCTCTCATTCTCTCTCTCTCAAATAAATAAAATCTTAAAAAAAAATAAATAAAATAAATAAATAAATAAATAAATAAAAAGAAAAGTAAAGGCCCCCTCATGTACCCTGATCCCATATTCCCACTCCCCAGAGGCAAACTTCTAGCAGTTTCTTGGGGAAATTCAGGTTTTGTTTTTTTTTTTTTATTGAGAGAGATAGTGATAGAGAGAGAGCATGAGAGGGGGAGAGTCAGAGGGAGAAGCAGACTCCCCGCCGAGCAGGGAGCCCGATGCGGGACTCGATCCCGGGACTCCAGGATCATGACCTGAGCCGAAGGCAGTCGTTTAAACGACTGAGCCACCCAGGCACCCTGGGGAAATTCAGTTTTAAAGATTTTTTTTTAATTATTTATTTGAGACAGAGAGAATGAGAGAGAGAGAGCACATGAGAGGGGGGAGGGTCAGAGGCAGAAGCAGGCTCCCTGCTGAGCAGGGAGCCCGATACGGGACTCGATCCCGGGACTCCAGGATCATGACCTGAGCCGAAGGCAGTCGCTTAACCAACTGAGCCACCCAGGCGCCCGGAAATTCAGTTTTAAAGAAACAAAATTCAGGATCGAAACTGCAGGATGTGGCTAGACCCCTGGAGGCGTTTGGGTAGCGAAGGGGGCACAGGCTCTGCTCTGTTTCTTCCAGAACCAACACTACTTACAAGAAGCTCTCCTGTGTATGTGCCACTGTCTGGTTTATAATCCACATCACGGACATCCCTGGGAAGCAGACGTGTGAGCCCCTTAAGAGACAAAGAAACCAAGGAGTAGCCCCTAAGGTCCAGGGCTGCTCTAAAACCCAAATGGCATGCTTTTCCAGTGCCCTCACGGGGCCCCTGCAGCCTGTCTGAGCAATGGGCACAGGGGCGCACGACAGCCGGGCAGAGAAAGGGCTCTTGCAATTTCCAGTGTGTTCTCCCTCTGCCCCAGCACCCCCCCCCAGTCCCAGGAGTTCTGGCCATCTGGTTTTGGTGTGACCGCGGGACAGCAATCAGACCTCTTGCAAAGGGCTCAAGCCGCAGGTCTCCGGTGGGGGGGGCGGGGGGCAGAAATGTCTTTGATCGAGAGTTTTCCTTCTTCCCTCCCTTCCTCCTCCTCGAGCTTTTATAGTTTTAATCAGACTAATTGCTTGTCGTTTTGTACTTGAAAAAAATGCGTTTATTTTTCTTAGTGCAAAAGTGATACCTGTACAGTATAGAAAATACAGACAAGCAAACAGAAAGTAAAAATAAATATCAGTGTAGAAGCGTTCTCTGCCTTCCTGGAATGTCTTCTCTGGCCCCGCAACTTGACCAGGGGCACTCACCAATTGCACAGAATCTTTACCTGGGGATCCCAGCCACGGCCCTCCCAACTTCAGCCAATGAGCTGATCTCCTCTGAAATTTTCCAAGAGTCACAGGATTTATTGATGACAGTGACTTTGAGCTGCACATGCTAATGTAAGTGGACAACAGCACGACTTAGCAGTTTTTAAAGCCGCTTCTTAATTTAACAATTAAGTTCATGTGAAATTTGATAAAGTTCTTAGAAAAATCAATTTGGTTTGTGGACTTGAAAATGCCTCACTGCATCCGTTCTAACTCTCTTTGGTGCACTATCAGTGGATTGTTTGATCAGGAAAATAAACTTGTAGATCTTCAACAAGCTATCACCGTGCGTCACAGAACCCGAAGACCAGTAGGAAGAGGCACGGAACAAGCAGTTACAATTGTGGCCATTGAGTGTCGCGATAAAGGTGTGTTCCCCGGGTTGTGGGGACACCCAGAACCTTGCCTGCAGAGGAAAGAAGGTCTGGTAAAGCTTTCCTGAGGAACTGGGCATCCAGCTGGACCTTGAATGAACACTGAATGAACATCTCAAGCTGGTTAGGCAGAGAAAGGATGGCAGGGGAAGAGGGTTGGCAAGTAGACAGGTCTAGCCAGCACATAGGGAGTGGGGAAGGAGGGGAGCGGAAGCTGTGAGACAGGATGGGGAGGGGTCTACACCATCAAGAGAAGAGGCTGAGGAGTGGGTTGGAACCTGTCATGAAAGGCCTTGTGTGCCATGCTGGAGGGTTCGGTCTGCATGGGTCTGGGCCTCTGTGGCCCTACCCTAGTTCTGTTGGCAAATTCCTGTGACTCTCACAGGTGGGATGGAGGTAGAAGGGCACAGCCTTGGAAACCCCCAGGGGAAAGGTTTTGGGCCTATAGAGGAAAGAATGCAACAGGGTTGGCCTTGAGGGGAGAGGGAGAATGGACCCCTCTGGCTGGCACCTTTACCAATCCCCTTCAGGGTTTCTCTGGAAAGTTCTTGTGTTTCTCTTACCAGGTATCTGTTTTCAGCCAAGTTGCTTAAGACTCCTGAAACACATACACAGACACACACACACACACACACACACACACAGAGCAAAGGGAAGCAATTCGTTTACTGTTTTTTTCCAAGAATTTTAATCTGGGGATTTGGGACTGTAGGAAAATACTACTAGGGAGACAGGAAAAGTAGAAGGGGAGCAGGTAGTAAACAGGCAAAATAAGGAAGTAAAACTGAATCTCCTCAAAGTATTAATGTTTGGCTTTTTAAAAGATTTTCTGTTGCGTTCTGACTTGGGGACAACAGAAACGGAGAGTCACTAGTGACTTGGTTTTTCTTGGGTGGAATTTGGCTGTCTGGGTTCTGTGAAGGTGAGACACTGTTTCAGCAGCCATGGAAGCCCTGCACTCCCGAGTGAACAGGGGAGCTGGAAGGAGTGTGTGGAGTTAGCTTCTCTCTGCTCAGCACCTCTCCCTGCCTGGGCCCCTCCCCTCCACCTCTCACAACCCACCAGTCAGGAAGGAACCAGAAAGTCATGGAAACAGGTGGTCCTGGTGGCTGCCCGCCACCCCCCCACCCCATTCCCCCACCCCCCCACCCCCCGCCTGGACCAGTTCTCTTGTCCAGGCCCCTAGCATCCAAGGCTGGACACAGAGCTCTGAGAGTGACTCAGCTGAGCCTGGCTTCCCTGGGGACGTGGTGTGGGGAGGGGTGATGGAGGGGGCAATGGAAGGGTGTCAGGATGCCGCCTCTCATGGGGACCAGCCGGTGGGGTGAGAGACCAAGGACCAGGGCAGGTCCACATGCCTCTGCTTACTGCTGAGCTTACTTCTCAAACTGACTTGGTTCTAGAATGTTTAAAAAGAGATACAGATCGGGGGAAGAAAACAGGTCTGATGGTGTGACTGCATACCTCTTCTGTCCCAGGCCCTGGGGATTCAAGGAAGGATAAGACCCGTCTCTGTAATTGCTCTGTGAACTTCATTAGCCCTTCACAGACCCCCAGGAAGCAGAGGGGAGGCGGCTCAGTGCCCCAACATCCAGGCATATCCCATCTGTGCTCCTCCCTAGACAACCTGAACCTGAGGAGTTCCCATTTCACTGGAGCCTGGGAATCGGACTGAATTAGGAGCTCAGGATGATGGTCAGATTTTCACACCCCACTTTGCTACAAAAAACACAGCAGCTTTACAGAAAGATGTAAGATGCAAAACTCCGTATTCATATATCACCTTCCCATGCCTTCTGTATGCCTTCCTGGGGGCCACCTGGATGGTGAGTAGATTTGTCATTTCTATGCTAGTGGAAGCATTTTCTCTGAACAAGAACTGTGTGGAGTTCAGCTCTGGATCATGGTGCACTTGGTGGAAGGGAATAAATCCTGAGCTTAACATCCTTGGGCCGAGCCTGTTTATTGCCACATTTCTGAGACTACCCCTTGGAAGAGCTGTCGATGTGTTCTGTGTGGTCCCAGGCATTAAAACTCAGGTCTAGGAGGAAGTGACAGAGAAATGGATTTTAGCCTCTGGGGTTTGATTAGATCACTCCTGTGTTCTTTCTCCCCCAACCCCTGTGATTCTCAGGCTTCAGGGCAGCAGATCAAGGATACTCTGGCATTTTCCAGCCCGTAGTGGGGGCTGCCAGCCGTCTTGACCAATGGCACTTTCTCCCCGTGGGCGTCCACCTTCACCACCTGTGTGTGGGGCTCCCACGCACTATGTCCATGGGGGACACCAGTGCCCAGGGCCCTGAGTCCACATGGAGGAGTTTCAGGGTGTCCAAGAGCATATTTTGTGCCAGTGTCCTGGGTTCCCTTGCCACAGCCTCGGGGGTAAGATGTAAGTCACAGGGGAAAGGACACTGGAGGAGAAAGTAAGAGGAGCTATGGATCCTGGGCTGGGGGCCGCCACGGCTCATCTTGGGCCCCTTGACCGGGCTCATGTTCCTCATCTGTAACACGGATCTAATGATTCCTGCTCTGCTGCAGCGTGACCTGTGACCCCCTAAGGATGGTCAGCCCCTGGAGGCGGAAGTGCTTTATGGAGCACACTATGGAGCCAGGTAGGGATCCCCTCTCAACCTCTCCCCTATCTTACCGACTGGTCTTCACCCAGAAATACGAGATTCTCGGGAGAGGTGCCACCGTGGATGTTCAACCAAGCTACACATTCACTTCAGTTCCTTCACCTCAAGCTGCTGGGTCTGTAATGACACGACAGGCCCTGCCCCGGGGAATTCACAGCAGCCATGGTGGATCCAGGGCCCAGAGCTCCCCGTGGGAAGAGAACTCCGGGGCCTTCCTCTGCAAAGGACAGTGGGACCCTGGAGGCCAGATGAATCTGTACTTAGTGACACATTCTCTCAGCCTCCATGTACACTGGCCGCTTTTAAGGGAAGATCATCCAGATGGTCTTTCGAAACTCGATTGTAGAGCGGGGTCTAGTTCTTTCCAGTTCTTCAGAACCAAATGATCTTTCCAAGTTAAGGAGAGATGAAGCAGAGCCCGGCCCAGCATGGCCCTGCTGAGAACCAGGAGGACAGCAGATCTGCCCCAGAGACAGGCGCCTGGTGAGAGCTTGAGAACGTTTTCTTCTCAAAACATGGTGCAGGCACACGTCATTCTGTTGCGCTTCCTTTGTTGCACGCCGCGGATACTGTGGATTTGATGGATTGAAGGCTGCAGCAGCCCTGCGAGGAGCGAGTCCGTTGGCGCCATTTTCCCAACAGCATTTGCTCTCTTCATGTCTCATGTCACATTTTGGTAATCCTCACAATATTTCAAACTTTTTTTTTAATCATTATTCTATGTGTTATGGTGATCTGTGACCAGCGATCACAACTCAGTGAAGGCTCAGATGATGGTTAGCCATTTTTTAGCAATAAAATATTTTTACATTAAGGTCTCTACTTTGATTTTTCAGCCTTAATGCTATTGCACACTTAATAGACCAGAGTATCACATAAACAGCTTTTACACGCACTGGGAAACTGAAACATTCATTTGACTTGCTTTATTGCTGTATTTGCTTTATTACGGCGGTCTGGAACACAACTTGCAGAATCGCTGAGGTCTGCCTGCAAAACCAAGCCCCAAACCTTGTTAAATTGAGGAGCTTATTTTCCATAAAGACCTGGCCTCACATACTGTATCATTAGAAGTCATTATCCCCAGAGTTGTCTCCTCTGTGTGACCACTTTTATCCACACCTGATGAACCAAAGGACGCATCTTAAAGCCCAATGTCTGTAGGCATTCTACAATATGGGGTATGGTTCTTAAGAAATAATGAAATAGATACAGAGTTTTTAAAGTCTAAATTTGCTTTCTAGGGGAGCCTGGGTGACTCAGTTGGTAGGGCATCTGTCTTCAGCTCAGGTCATGATCTCAGGGTCCAGGGATCGAGCCCCACATTGGGCTCTCTACTCAGCTGGGAGCCTGCTTCCCCTTCTCCCTCTCCTGCTACTCCCTCTGCTTATGCTCTCTCTCTGTGTCAAATAAATAAATAAAATCTTTTAAAAAAATTAAAAAATAAATTTGTGTTCTAAACTTGCGACTTTCAGTTACCAGGCCCACTGTCCAAAAAATAACCTTCCTGATTCTCCTCTATTCTTCCTGCTCCCACTTCCTCCCCACTAGCAGATTATACCACCTCAAGACCGCCTCCTTCTGTTTCCCGGAGATCCACTTTTGGCATAGGCTGATCCTAGATAAAAGTATCAGGTGGCCTCGGACAAGGTAATTCATGTCTCAGAGTCTCAGTTTCATCATCTGTAAACCCAAAGATCATAACGGCACCTGCCTTCTAGGGAGTAAGGAGTAAACATGACAATCAGAGTAAAAGATAGTGTCTTGCACGTAGTACCTGCTCAATAAAACGTTGACTGGGCTGCTGCTGAGATTTATATCTCTCACTCCAGTTATTTCCCCACCAGTTCATCAGCAAAACCCACTGGAGGTTCTATCCATGGGGTTACTAAGGAATTAACTCCTTATTAAATTAAAATACACTAATAGTCCTTCTTTGTTTGGTTTATCAATGTTGAACAGAAAACTAAACCATATGAGAAGAGAGCTCAGAGGGACAGTTTTCCCATCTGTAAAATGGGGCCTCACAGGCTGTTCTGGGGATCAGATGAGAAAGCAGATGTGGATGTTCAAGGTACCAGGCTGGGCAGATTTGCAGCTTGTTGCCGGTTCCCTTCTTTGTGGGGGGGGGGGTGTGCCTCCCCTCCCTTCCTGCCCAGCTTCCCCTTCACTCTGCACAGCCTCCAGCAGCAGAAGCCGGGAGGCCTGAAGTCCAGAGCCATGTCAAGGGCACGTGGGGCCAGGATTATGGGGGAAAACATTCCTGGTTATCTGTTCTTCCTCTGCCCAAGAGCAGGCCCGGGCCAGCCACAGTACTCCAACATGAAAAGGGGCCCCCACGTTGGAGTCCTGGTCCTCTCAGGCTTGCCTCGCCCTTTCCTTCCTGAAACATCTGCTCAAGCCTTGTCACCTTGCTCTTGGACTCCTGGCTCCTCATATACCCTCTCGGTTCCACCCCCCTCTCTCTCTGCTTCTTATTGTTTGTCAAGCTCACAGTGGGGACACAGATTGTGGAGTGCTGGCCTGGACAACAAAAGGCCTGTGTTCTCGCCCTGATGCCCACCCCTCCCTCCCTGCCTGCCTTCCCTCACTCAATCAGCCCACCCCACAGACACCCACTCTGATGGGTACTGGGGACAAATAGTGTCACAGACAGACATGGGTCCTACTCCCACACAGTTCAATCATCCCGTTCAAGCCGTGGGATCTTGGGTGAGCCCATGGCCCTGGCTCTGTTTCCTTCCTTCCATGCCTTTCTCTGACTCCCAGGCATTTTTCGTCCTACAAATTCCTGTGGTTGAGCTGTTGGCCGAGGCTGAATGCCACAGAGGTGAGAATGAGAAATTTTAGCGGTGGCCCAAAAGGGATCACTCAGTGCCAGTTCCTCCTATAACTATAAAACACCACTTCCCCAAGACACATTTACCTGTTTTCTCCGTTTAAAGCCATAACCAAAAGCAAGCCCCAAACATTTGCCTAAGGGCCATGCAGCTCCCTGACCAAAGCCCCTAACCACCCACCAGCCAACAATAGAACCGGCTTCTCCCACTATGGAAACCAGCCTTGCAGCGGAGTCTAACCTACTCCCTGCCCCACACAAGGCTGGGACATTTGGATGGGATGGCCCAGAGTTTCTCTCAGGACAGTGTCCTCTGCAGGACCGGGCTGAAGCTCATCTTGGCGGAGTGAGGCTGCGTCTCCAAGATCGTGTTCTCTAGCAGGATAAGGGCTTGCCTCCCACCGTGTGCCTCCTGGCGGTCAGGATGGCCCCGGGGCCACTCCGGGAGGTGTATCTGGAGTAGCTTAGGGGTAAGAAGGGGGTCTCCCAGGCTTGTCTTGAACCTACATTTGCACGGCAAACACTCTGCTTTTGTTTATGTTTTACGTCATAAATCAATAAAAAGTAGAAATCTTATAAAGATGTATGTGCTCACTCTCCATCCAAGAATGAGGAAACAAATGGTCTTTACAAAAGATCATTACCTTACCGTTTTGTTGGGTGACTTGGAGGGGCTTGGAGACTCAGGTAGTGATCCTGAAGACCACCGCCCTGGATGAGCCGCTATGGAAGCAGTGCTGGGAGGGCCACTGGAGCGAGGCCATTACCACTCTGAACTTCAATTTCCCACCTATGGAGGCTGAGATCCAAGCTCCCGCCCACTCATGACTCTTGAGAATAAAATCAAAAAAGATCACAGGTGAAAAAGCCTTTTGTGAGGAAAGGAGATTTCTGTCAATGGAGGGGAGTTTCATTGTTTTTATTTGCAACATGGTCACCGGTCACCGACGGGAATTTGTTTCAGCCCCCCGACACGCTGTGGAACAGGTCTCCTACAAATTCTCATCTGAATCTCCTTCCCCTGCTCTCCCATCCCTGCTTGCCTGGCGGCGCCTGTGGGTGGACTCAGCAGCACGCTTTTGCTTAGTTCCTGACCTCAGATGTCACTCAGATTCCCTTGGAATCTGCCATGCCAAATCCAGTTTGTTCTGACTCCTCTTTTTTGACACGAATGTGAGTTTGCATGTGTCCTGTGAGTTAGGTGACAAAGGGGGCTGGGCGGGACCAGGTTTGCTTGTTCTAATTCTAAGCTGGGACTTGCCCAGAGTTCAAGCCTCACTAAGGGCCGAGTCTGGACCCCTATCATGGCCCCTAACTTCAGAAATCTTCCCCAATGGCGTAGTGTTCTGGGGCCATCCGCAGTGACAGTCACAGATACCCTCTTACTTGAAGCAACATGGAACACGCAGATCTTGGCCTCCTTAGTCCTGTTCCTGCTGCCCTACATACATACTTGAGAAGGTTCCAGGAGCATCTAAGGAAACCCAGTGTGTCAGGGCTGGAGGGGTTTTGGAGGGCCTCCAGTGCCCCCCTTTCAGATGGGAATCAGACGCCCAGGGAGAAAAGTAACTGAATCTGGATCAGAGGTAAGTGTGTGGTTGTGAGAATCTGACCTGCCAGGCTATACAGGGTGGAATATGGTGTCTCCGCAGATTCATGTCCAGTCAGTACCTGGGAATGTGACCTTATGTGAAAATAGGGTCTCTGCAGATGTTGTTAGTTAAGATGAGGTCACATTGGATGTGGGTGGGCTCCAAATCCAGTGACTGCCGTCCTTACAAGAAGGCCATGTGAAGACATGGACACACAGAGAGAGGAGATGGCACGTGACATGGGGGGGATGGGGAGGGGTGCAGCTGGGAGCCCGGGAGCGGGGACGCAGCAACCTCAGAAGCTGGGGGAGGCAAGGGTTCTCTCCCAGAGCCTTCAGGGCAGCGTGGCCCTGCTGACACCTTGCTCTCAGACTTCTGGCCTCCACGACTGGGAGAGAATACATTTCTGTTGCTTAAGTCACCTAGTTGGTGGTGCTTTGTTAGGGCTGTGCTGGGACCCCCAACACACAGGTCAAGGGTATTTATACCCTTTTGCTGCTGAGTAGCAGCAGGGCTAACCAACCGTCACTGAGCTTGGGGCTGAGAGTCCAGCTAGGCAGTCTCTGGGCATTTAACCCTCACTGCAAGCACGTCAAGAATGTATGTGGAATTTAAGACACAAAACAGAGGAGAATAGGGGAAGGGAGGGAAAAATAAAACAAGACGAAATCAGAGAAGGAGACAAACCATAAGAGACCCTTAATCATAGGAACAAACTGAGGGTTGCTGGAGGGGAGGGGGATGGGGGAAGGGCTAACTGGGTGATGGACATTAAGGAGGGCACTTAATGTAATGAGTACTGGGTGTTATATGCAACTGATGAATCACTGACCTCTACCTCTGAAACTGATAATACACTATATGTTAAATAATTGAATTTAAATTTTAAAAAATGCATGTGATTCTCATAGCAGCTCTAGAAAGTAGAGTGCTTCTCTTTCTTTTCCATTCATTTCTCTTTCATTTCTTTTCATTCATTTCATTTCAATTACACCCCTTGTAATTTTGAATAGTGATGTGGTCCCATGACACAAACAGCCCCTGCGGAGTTTGATACTCTGTGAAAAGTGTCCTTCCCAACCCACCCAGGGCTCCACTCTGGGGGTCACTGCTGTTTCCAGGTTCTTGCAGAGCCTTCCAGAGCTATTCTACAGGTAAACCTGCAAATCGGCTAAAATTAAAAATAACCACACACACATACCCACGTTTCAAAAACACAAATTGTGGTATACTCTACGGTTGGCTCCATGTCTTGCTTGTCACATATCAATGCAGCCTACATCAACACAGCACTTCCGTCCTGTCTCAGCAACTCTGGATCCAGACGAGCCTCCCAACTTCCTGAAACGTCCCCTCTCTGGGACCCCTCCTTCTCCTGGCCTTCGTTTGGCCTAATTGGCCATCCTTGGTAGGGTCCTTTGCCGGCCCCACTTTGTCTTCCCTAGCCTAAGTGTTGGTGACCCTCTGGCCATTGCTGAGCACTCTCCTCACCCCTTCCTCTCACTCTCTCCCAAACCCACCATCCTTGCTAAAGCCCTATATGCATACATTCATATGCTGAAATCCTAACGCCCAATGTGATGGTATCAGGAGGTGGGGCCTTTGGGAGATGATGAGGGCATGAGGGTGGAGCCCTTGTGAATGAGATGAGTGCCCTTATAACAGGGACCCAAGAGAGCTCCCTTGGCCCTTCCTCCTTGTGAGGACACAGTGAAGAGAGGGCCATCTCTGAACCAGGAAGTAGGTCCTCACCAGACACCAAATCCACCAGTGCCTTTATCTTGGACTCTGAGCCGCCAGAACTGTGAGAAATAAGGGTTGTGTAAGCACCCAGTCTACAGTGTTTTAATTACAACATCCCCAACAGCCCAAAACAGAGAGTAAGCTCCCCCTTACTTGTAAGTCACTGGCTCCCACATATCCATCTCCAGATTAGACCTCTTCTGGGTCCAGTCTGCCAGAGTCATTGTACCCTCCTTTAGCTGTCTCACCAATATCTCAGTACCTACACGATTAATCAGAAATCTTGACCCCCAAAGCCATTCTCTTTACTTGTCCTCCCCCATACAAGTAAGTGGCATCCACTTGCACTGACTCACTCAGGTGGACATCCCACCAACACATGTCATAGACAATACATATCTACCCCATCCTCAATCCATCAACAAGTCCTGGGGATTCTATCCCCCACAAGAAAGCTTGACTCTATCCACTTCTCCCCACCTCCACTGGCATCACTGTGTCTCTTGGGGCTCACAGCAGCCTCCTGACTGGTCTCCTCACTCCCCTTCTTAACGACCACACAAAACCCCCACCCAACTCCATACTGTAGCCAGGGTGCTCATCTTAACACTCCAATGGCTGCCTACTGCTTTAGAATACAATCCAAATTCCTTCTCCAACTACCAAGCCCTATAGGATAGGACTCCTGCCTATCTTGCCAGCTTTGCCTAGCCTCACCGGTCTTCCTTCAGTTTCCTGACAGCACCAAGCTCTTTCTGGCCCCAGGGCCTTTGCATATATGCTCTTTACCTGGCAGGCCCTTGCCCTGGTAAGCTCCTCTTCCTCTGAGGCTCAGCTGAAGTGTCACTTCTCAGTGAGGCTCTCCTTCACTCCCTTGTTATTCTCCATGTCAGCTCATGATTTGTTTCCTTATAACACTCACGCCCATGATTGTGATTATGTTGACATAAATATGATTTTCTACTCTACCTCCTCACATGTAAACTCCATGATGGCAAGGCTGTGTCTATCTCATTCGCCAGTGTATCCCTAGAACCTAACACCCTGTCTGACACATACCGTTCTTTTTTTTTTTAAAGTAGGCTCCACACTGTGTGTGGACTTGAACTCACAACCCTGAGATCAAGACCTGGGCTGAAATCAAGAGTTGGACGCTTAACCAACTGAGTCACACAGGTGCCCCAACATATATAGGTTTTTAAAGAAAGGTCAGTTGAATAAATAAATGAATCCTATTTCTTTTGCCACAGATAGAGAAACTGAGGGTTATAGTGGTTGGACAATCTGCCCAAGGCCACACAGCAAATAAACAACAGAAGCCAGAATTTGACACCAAGCAGTCTGAATCTAGAGACAGTATTTATAGGCAAGAATTTGTGATGGGGGTGAATTGTCACTGGGTACATTCAGGTGTTACCTATCAACAGAGAAGGAATAGAATCCAACAGTCTTTTTTTTCTCTTGGGAGCACCATGAGAAGCTCCAGATTTTAGTACTGAGTGGAGCTAAGGAGTTGGGGTGGGGTTGATGGTGAGGCTTAAGGGCCTGAGGTTTTGTCAGGACTGCAGACAGGGCAGGCGAAACACCTGTCCTCAAACTTCCCACAGTGTCCTTGCAGTAAGAACCAGACCTTTCCAAAGGCTCAGGTCTCCCTGAAAGTGTATCTGCTAGGGAAGGAAGGTTGGAGAACTGGGGATGTTGTTCTTACAGTAATTTACAGTCTGCTTTTAGAACTGCTGCCTCTGCTGTAAGAGAGACTGTTTCAGAATTTGTCTTGCAGAAGTCTCGAGACTTTTACATATTCAACTCCTTCCTTGCCCTTGAAAGAAGTTCAACCTCTGTTAAGCAATTTCACTATCACAGGGAACTACTGAAGGTAAGGAGCAGGGGCTGGGAAAACCCTGGCGGTACTTGACAGTGATCCCTCCAGCTGCATCTGCAGGAAGCATTGGATTATTGCCGCCATTTCTCTGGCAGGAGTGGCAGACCAGGGAGACATTTCTTCCGAGGCCCAGCAGACAGGAAGTGCATTGTGTTCTAGGAAGCGCATGTTCTTCCTTCCTTTATTCCCTGAACTTGTATAGAAAAATTTCATAAGCATATCCCTTCTCCATTAAGGGCTGGGGAGGGGTGAAGACTGGGAAACATAGCTGTTCCTACATGTTTTTTGTGTGTTTGTTTCCTTTAAATTATTTTTGAAATATGAAATACAGAAAACTGCACCTATCATAAATATCTGGGATTAGATTATTGTTCACCAAATATTTACTTCTCTCCCTGGCCTCCATGAAAGGAGCGTACTTCCCCATCCCACTGATGTTGGGCTTGACTGTGTGACTTGCTTTAACCAAAGGAATATGGGCAGCAGAAGATACTAGTTCCTAGCCTAGAGCTTAAGAGACATGTGTATTTCCTTCCACCTGTCTTGGGCTCCTGCTTTTCACCATAAGAGAGCATGCCTTGAGTAGGTGCCAGTTAAAGGAGGATGAAGACATGTGGAACAGCCCTGCACTCATCCCACAGCTTACAGCCAAGACCAGTGCAGCCCCATCTGGAACTCTACCCATAAACCAGTCACTAGGAAATGAATGCTGTCTACCACTGGGTTTGAGGGTGCAGCTACCTAATATCTTAAGTGCACAGCTCAATGAATTTTCACAAACTAAACACACCATTGCAACCAGCACACAGATCAATAAGCAGAACATCACCACATCTGAGAAGTCCAACCTCCCTTGTACCCCATTCCAATTACTATACCCCTCTCTAGGTAACTACTAACATAACTTCTAATAGCAGAGAGGAATTTTGTCTGTTTTCTTACTTTAAATAAAGGAAACATGCAGAATATACTCATTTGTATGTAACTTCTTTTACTCACCATCGCATGTGTATGGTTGATCCATATATTGTTGCATGTGGTTATAGTTCATATATTCCCATTGTTATTTTATGATTTCTCCCATTCTATTGTTATGTGCATTTGGGTTGTTTTTTGTTTTCAGGTGTCATGAAGAGCGTTGTTATGAATATTCTTGTATGTGTCTTTTGGTGAATGTATATATATATATATGTATAGATATATGTATGTATATATATATATATATATATATATATACATATACACGTTTCTGTTGGATCTATATTAGAAGTGAAATTGTACAATAACATATGTGTATATTCAGCTTTAGTAGATACCACTAAACAGTTTCCCAAAGTTATTGTATCAATTTAACCACTCACAGTTTCTGAGAATTCTGGTTGCTCGACATCCTCACCAATACTTGGTATTCCCCATCTTTTTGAATTTGGTCATTCTGTTGGGTATGTAGTCAGATTGCATATTGGTTTTAATTTACATTTGCCTGATGATTAATAACTTAATTCTTTTTTCATATGTTTACCAATCATATGAATAGTCTCTTTTGTGAAGTGTCTATTCAAATCTTTTATCCATTTTTCTACTGGGATTTCTGCCTTTTGCAAAAGCTCTTTACATATTCTGGATATCCGTCCTATCTGTTTTACTAATATCTTCTTCCACTTCGTAGGTTCTCTTTTTACTTTCCCAGTGGTGTCTTTTGATGTGCAGAAATTCTTAATTTTAATATGCTCCAATTTATCAATTTTATTATTTATGGCTAATGACTTTTTTTGGCCTGTGTAAGGGACTGTTACCTACTCCAAGATCATGAAGATGTTCTTCTGTGTTTTGTTCTAAAAGCTTTCTTGATCTCTAACTCAAGTGGGATTGATTTATGTGTGTGGTGATAGGTAGGGATTAAAATAGTTTCTTAAAAAACAACAACAACAACAACAACTTTCTTTTCCCTATATGAATATCCAGTTGGCCCAGAACCGTTCAGTTGAAAAGGCCATCCTTTCCCCCACTGCACTGCAGTGTCACTATTTGCTTTTTATGTGGGAATTGAGGTTTTCATTTGGTTTAGAGAACATGTTTTCAGGCTAGACAAACTAGATTCACATCCCAGCTTTCATATCCTAGCTGTGGATTTGAGGTAAGTTACTTCCCACCTCTGAGTCTCAGTTTGCTTACCTGTATTTGAAAATAATGAAGCTTTTCATCTCAGGGTCTTACAGACATCAAAGGAGAAAATGCATGGAAAGTACTTAGTACATTGCCTGGGAAGAAGTGCTCAATAAATATCTGCTGTTACTATTTCCGTGATTGCTGCCATATTCCTGATGCTAGCAGAACCCAGTCAAGTGGGATTTTTCTGATCTGGGAAACAAATCTGTTGCCTGCGCTCAGTTCTGTTTCCAAGCATCTGTGAGACCTGATACAGACCAGTCCACCACTCCAAGTTGATTTTGTGTTCCCCTCTGCGTTCCCTAGTCATCTTCTGGCACTCTCCATTCAAGGACCCTTCCTATTTCCAGCCTTGGCTTTCCTGGACTCTCTATAAAATGAACAACGTCCCTGCAATATTTGCTACCTTTTTTTCTAATTCACTGCTGCTCTGTCTTTGAAGTCATAGACCCAGCTTCCCTAGTGAGCTAGCATCGCTGAACATACTTTTCTGATTTGTTTGTGACACCCAGCCAGCTGTTGGCCTGTCCAGCAGAGAACCAAAAGACATTTTTTTTTTTAGAACAACATCCTGTCTTTGTGAAATTGCTTTGTAGAGAAACAGCTGTGAAAGAAGGCTGCCTGGCCCCTGTCTTTGGCAGTGAAGTTTGAACTTAATGCAAAGCATAGATAAAATAAACATCAGACATTTCACATTAACCTGGTTAGAGTTATGTGATCTTGCTTATTAAAAATATCTTTTTAGCGCTTCACATCAGCAAGTGGACTTAATGCTCCTGCTGAAGCTGGAATGATTAGTTTGGAAATAAGTTCCCTGGGGTTTGGCTTCTGTCTATGGAAATGTCAATGGTTTGTTCACATTTTCAGAAGGCTGCAAATGTCACCGTTTGTGATTTTCAAGTTCAGGTTAAGTGTTTTTCTGGGGAGATGTAACCAAAATGGTCTTATCTTCTATAATCTGCATGGAAGACATTGTTCAAGCCAGGGTATGCGCCTCCTCAACATACTGTTTGTGTATTCGGCCCATTCACATATGTGAAGTACCGGATTGTGCCAGGTCCTCCGCTAGGGGCGCGGGGTGAAAGTATAAATGTTCTACCTTTTAAAGTCCTTTTACTTAGACGGGAACACTTAATTCACAATATTTTATAAGACGAGCAGGTATTTCCAGAACCTCAGTTGGTGTTGTTTTTAAACCTTTTAATGTCATGCCTATTCTTATACTCCAACTTTCCGAGACATTTGTCTCTGCCCGCCACCTTTGGGGTTAATCTCCCTTGGTGACAACTGTGTATCAGCAACCTGCTGAGCAAGGGTTTTCAATTTAGCTTGATCCTTGACGTTTTCTAGTCTGATTCTCACTAGGGACCATCTATTTATTCCTTACCTTTATTTCAAGTATATATAAGTTGGTGTCCAAAGTCTGTTTGGTATAGTTACCTGAAATCTGCAGCAGGGTGTGAAACTTGACCTTGAAGATATTTAGAAATGATATCTCTTTCAATGGAATGAGCACTTATTGTCAAAGCCAGTCTATTTTACTTTCTTCACTTCAAAAAACTTATGTATATGTTTCAAACTGTAAAGATTTTCCTGCCATATATTGGTTACATGTCTGTAACATTGAATCTTCAGTGAATTCATGAAACAGAATTTTGTGGTTCCAAAATATTTCTGCCAAATCTCATTCTTCACACAAAATGTCTTTCTGCAACCGCTCTCAGGACCCAGGACTTTTTAAGATCTTTTTTTTTTTTTTTTTTTTTGGAGAGAGAGAGAGAGAGGGTGCAAGAGAGTGAGCATAGAGGGAGAAGCAGGCTCCCTCCTGAGTAGGGAGCTCCAATGCGGGGCTCTATTCCAGGACTCCGGGATCATAACCTGAGCCGAAGGCAGATGTTTAACCGACTGAGCCACCCAAGCGCCCCATAAGTTTTCTGAATGAGCACCTATCAGTAAAACCAATTTGAATAGCCCCTTTCAATAACTTTTATTTATTTGTTTGCTTGTTTACCAATTATATCCACAAAGAGACATGGAGTAAGGAATGTCACATTCTAAAGAAAGCTGCTAAACATGTCCAAGTGGGACTTAATGACAAGACTTGTCCATAGTTCACCAGAGTCCTGGCCCATCTAAGTCAGGCCTACACATTTCAAAGAAGTTATTGAGGTCAGGGAATTCATAAAAGTGGAAAGGTCTTTTGCTTTGCTCTCTCCTCTGCTCTCTGTAGGGAAGGGGATGGGAAGCATCTACCTTACTCTCAGCCAAGGGAAGGAACTTTAAGAGAACCACTCAAAAAGATGAGGAATATCTGTAAGAAAGGGAGATATGGAACCCACTCTCTGGCCTAGGGCTTGCTGAGCTCCTGCGGGTAGCCCTATCACAGGGGAACATTGCACGATGAGTTTCTTGAGAGAAACTAAAGCACATCCCAAGGTGAGCATAATGACTGGAGCTTACCGCAAACCCAGCAAGCATGAAGGTGGGAGGCCAGCTGGGGCTGCCTGTGATGGGTAAGGAGAGAGGCAGAGGTGGGAGCAGGCTCAGTTGACACAGACTAGCTGGACACGAGTCCCCAGAGGACTCCCAGATATGAGGCATCTAGAGGAACATCTCCCAAGAGGGTGGTCTAGAGAGCTAATGAGATTCCAGTGATAAAAACTGGAGATTTATAGGAGCTAAGAAGGGGGTTTTGTGAGAGGTCATTCAGAGAGCGCACTGCTAGTGACAGGGAGAATGAGTGCAGGGTATGGGTCCCCTGTGGGGGTGGGGGGGAGGAGGGACATCTCCAAATACTGCACAAACGTGTCCCATGAAACAGACAGGATTTTGTGGATGGCTAGCTCAACAGAAGGCACCAGCAGTCAGATTAAAACAGCAGAAGCAATCACCTGCTGCAGGGCCTCAAGCCACGAGTTAGGCCTGAAACAGGGGAAAGAAAGATTATTTAATTGGATGTGAGTTTAAAATTTTGATTTAGACTGGCCTGAAGTTGAGACCGTTCAGAGAGCTGAAAGTGATGGAAAAGCTGAAGGATCTGTATGAAATTGATCGAGAATGGAAAAGGAGATTCAGCAAAGGCATGTTGAAAGCAGCAGCTGGAGGACAATGAAGCTCTTCCCTGCTGGTAGCCTACTGAGATCAGCCACTCGATAAAGTGCTTACTACATCTGCAAACCTGGAATGCCTCTCTTCCTCCCTTTCTTTCTCATTCTTTCTTTCTCCCTTCCTCCCTCTCTTCCTTCCTCCCTTCCTCTCTCTTCCTCCCTCCCTCCCTTCCTTCTTTCCTTCCTTTCTTTTTCATGCCGGCAAAAACACATGCAGATAGAAGTCTTAATATTTCCTCTTGTGCCCTGATAGCTTGTCTCATGCCGCCCCAAGGTGAGAAGTCACTTGGAAGCCAGTGCCCCACACCTGGTATGTTCAACCAGAACCCAACCTGACCCTCCAAGCAGATGAAGGCCTCTGGAGACCAAGTGGTCTATTACCCAGCTCAAAGCAAATGTTCAGGAAACGCACCATTGTCCACTTCTAACTCACCTAGATTGATCGCCCACTCGCTCATCCAACATGTGTTTCCTGCCGGCTCCCAAGCGTCAGGCTCTGTGCTTGGCTCTGGAATCTCAGTGGTGAGTAAAACAGACAAGACAGCTGTCCTTTGAGAAGCTTATAATCTGAACACACTATAAATACATAAACATATATTTACATGTCATGGGTAGTGTTATTGTAATGGCAGTAAAAATAACAAGAAGAAGTCCCAGAGTACAGTGATAAAGGAGTGTGTGTGTGTGTGTATGCGTGTGTGCACTTTGATAGGGGGCAATCCACTGGCAAATCCCTACTTAACCACTCTAGCAGCTGAAAATTACTAAAAGGAAAACGAGCAATTATTATGCATTAAACTGGGCATTTTTATTTTAGAGAATGGTGTTCCTGGAAGGGACATGAGGATGATGAGTATGTGTTTGTGTATTCACTTAAAAGATAATTTTGCCTAATAAACATTTGCTGAGAATCTACACTGAGTAAGGAAACATGCTAGGTAGTACCATGGAGAGAGATTTCCTAGTTAAGTCTGGGTATTTAGGATTCTCTGGGAATCTCTGACCCATCTAGAATAGCTGAGCGGTAAGTGTGCCTGTGGCCGCCTGACCCTGACGTGTGTGGCCTGGGAGCAGACCTGGTGGGGCAGAAAGAAAGTGCCACAAAGGATGTCACAAGGAATAATTTAGATTTCTCTTCGAGACAAGCAACCACTTGACACAAAGCTTCAGCTTTGGACTACTGTCTTCTTGGCTCTTTTGCTTTCCAACTCTTGGTCTAAGGCATGAATAATAATATTACATCCCTACTATGCACTGGGAAACTCCCCGGATAACCTTATACATGACTTTATACATGACTTTATACGTGATTTCAATCTCACCACTACCACATGATGTAGGCGTTAATATCTTCATTTTACAGATGAGGAAGCTGGGACTCAGGTTAGTCAAGCCCTTTGCCCACATTTCATGCAAAGCCAAGTTTCTGGTGCATATGTGTCCCAGTGCAATCCTGTGCTTTTTTTTTTCCATCCCCCAATGCCTCCAACTGGACCCTAGACTTTGGGCATCTTGAGGACTGAGACCATGTCTCATTCATTCCTGTTGAATTCATTCCTCCAAAGCCCACAGTTGTGAGATATATAGTCATCTACTCATTTATCCACCCAAAAATATATTTACTGAGCACTAATTAAGGACCAGGACCTGTGTCTTTTGGTCATTGAATGTTTGAGATAGGGAAGAGGGAAGGGAGAGAGAAAAGGGAAAACATATCCAAGGGCAGTGGCCGGATGCACAGTGGGGCTCAGGAGGGAGAGCCTGAGGACCCTGGGCTGGATGGAGAAGGGACTACAGTGGGGGAGGGCAGGGAAGAGCCCCCCAACAGGAATCACTCCCTAGCTCTAACACTACTTTGCTACATGTCATCGGCTCTCTGGGCTTCAGTTTTTACAGAACTTTCCAATGCTCCTCAGGTAGTTTTTCAACAAGTAATTGTGAAAGCTTTGTACACAGAGCAAACCATGTGCCTGACCATTCCTTTCACTTCTGTGACCTTTCCACGATTTGAGTGAGTCCATAGAAGGAATGTGTTTTTTTTTTCCTGCAGAGTAATTTCCAAAGATTAATACCTGAAGTTTGCTTTTGATATGTATGGATTTGAGTACTTACTGTGTGCAAGGCACTAACACGTCAAACGGTTGGCTGACTGATTGATTGGTACGTGTACTGGAAAGAAATCTGAAGTCAAATTAAAAAACCCCAGGTTCTAGACCTCATTAATGAATAATTAATTTGCTGTGTGACTCTGAGCAAGTCACTCTCTTCTCTGGGCCTTGGAGATGCTGATCATTAAATCAGATCCATCAAGGGCTGGGGGGTGCAAGGGCCATTTGATGTCTTCAAAACATTCTCCAGGCAATTCAGATGTATGGCTAGGATCCAGAAACCCTTGTTTATTTTTTATTTTTTTATAAAGATTTTTATTTATTTATTTAACAGAGATAGAGAGAGAGCACAAGTAGGCAGAGTGGCAGACAGAGGGAGAGGAAGAGGCAGGCTCTCCGCCGAGCAGGGAGCCCGATGCGGGGCTCAATCCCAGGACCCTGGGATCATGACCTGAGCCAAAGGCAGACGCTTAACTGACTGAGCCACCCAGGCACCCCAAGAACCCCTGGTTTATATGGTTTTTCTTCCTATTTAACGATTGAAGCCAGGTATCTGAGCTCCAAGGCTCCTCGCACAAGTATCTGACCCCCAGGAAATAAGAGAAATATTGCTGCTGTTGTTTCCAATGAAATAATTATGGAGGAAAGCAGAAAGTAAATGGCAGATTTAGAAGGAGCCGAAGCAGTAGCAACTCATTTTGAACATGTCAACATCAAGGGATGAGTATTATCTCCACCTGATCTCTCTGGACCTCTATTTCCCACCTGTAAAAAATGGAAAATCTATAATTCCTGGTAAACTCACAGACTTACTGGCTCAGTAAATAAATAGCCCTGCTTTGGGGCGCCTGAGTGGCTCAGTTGGTTAAGCGACTGCTTTCGGCTCAGGTCATGATCCTGGAGTCCCTGGATCGAGTCCCGCATCGGGCTCCCTGCTCAGCAGGCAGCCTGCTTCTCCCTCTGACCCTCTCCCCTCTCATGTGCTCTCTCTCTCATTCTCTCTGTCTCAAATAAATAAATAAAATCTTTAAAAAAAAAAAATAGCCCTGCTTTGTTGCATTTGCCAATTTGTCCTGTGGAACTACTCCCATTGTGGCCAATTTTTACTTACCCCTGGTTTAACAATGGTTCCGAAAATTCCTGGATATTTAACAACGGCTGTCCTGAGCCTGTCCCAGCCAACTCAGTGGAGCACAGTGGGGTGATGAAGGAGAAACACACATGAGGTGCTTGGGGCAGTGCCTGCCTCGTAGGAAACACTGACAAATATCAGCTATTATCATTATCATTATGGGTATTATTAATACTGTTATTTTCCTTACTCTTATTTTGTTCATAGACAGGGGTTTGTTCGTTTGTTTGCTCTACCAGGACTCAGAGATGCAGGGGATAGGATTTTTTTCAGTGCTTTAAGTGGTAGCCTGATAGCCCTTGACCCCTGTGCAGCCTTCTAATGCAATCTGCTTTGTAATCCAGAGATCATTTAGCAGAAATAAATAACATTTTATGAGAGTTCATAGTGTTTGAAGCATTTTCAGTTTTTTCTCCTCTTTTGCTACTCATAACAACCTGATGGGGTGGGTAGGTCTCTCTATTTTGCAGAGGAAAAACTGAGGTTCAAGAGATCGTGACTTACCAGGGTCACACAGGGTTGCACATGTGTCAGTGATGGAGTTGGCTCTCAGAAAGCCCCGTGCCCTTGCCCCTTGGTGATTGCCTCTTAATTTCCAGGAGGCACTTAGGTGGGACACACGGTTTCCCCAGACCAGGAACCTGACCTACCCAGGGAAGGAAGGAGGAGACCATATGATCTCATCTACTCTAAACGGAAGCCCACAACATTCACAGGAGGTGGGAGCTTAATGTGAACCCACTTAATTCAGTGTAGATACCTTCAATGAGCATTTTCAAGGAAGGCATCTCCAGAGGGAAAGATTACTAATTCATGATAAGGATAAAGTGGACCCATCTCTCGCTTTTAATGTGAGCTTGAGTTACTGCGATAATTAAGTTGGGCAGTGAGAGTATTAAGCTGTGTAGCATGAGAAGCCCTATTATCTGTAAACCAGCGAACACAGTTTAATGGAATGGGTATGTGTGAGCACATATTAAGGACAGGCTGGGAAGGACTCCTGTGACATTATGGAAATTGGTGTCTGCTAAGTGCCGCAGCTACTGGGGCTTCCCAAATGCCTTTCTCAGGCGAAAAGCCTCTCCTTACTGAGGCGTCAATAGCTAAGTCTCTAGGGAATGGACTGTACTCCCTTCTGTATTCTGGGGATTAGCAAGAAGCGGTGCAGGAGAAGGAAGGCACATGTGATGTTTTACATTTGTCACTTGTCCTGCAGTGTGTCACATGCTTAGTGTGGTTTCCCCGACATGGGGGTGGCTTGGGGGGGCTGGTGATTCTCCTACATTTTCTTCTCTGGTCCTTGGTGACTTGGGTGCTTGCAGGAGGACTGAGAAGGGAAGTGGGTTCTCTGTGGCCCCACAAAGAATAGAGCAAAGGGTCCACGTGGAGGATGGGCATCCTGCTAGGCTAATCACTGGAGAACTGGCCCCAGATTTTTATGTTTCAAGGGAAAACCCCCAAACGCATCAACACACATGAAGTGTGTGTTTGTTAAGCAACATCAGGAGAGACACTTCCAAGTGGAGTGTCAATTTTTTTAATTAATAGAGTTTTACTAATATTATTAAATCAGTAATCACAAATGACTTGCTTCTAGACCTTTGTTATTTTGTCTAGCGTTGCCCAGAAGAAGCCACACTGGTGCCCAGGAGAAAAATGGGTTCTAGGAAGCCTCTGTGTGCCAGGCAGCTTTGGACGAAGCCGTGGATTCTGGGGTCATGGAGGACCTGTTTCATGGCCCCAGTGCTGTGGGCACCAAACGCTCTCTGAGCTGAAACTTTCCAGGTGATGTGCCCCAAAGTACCATGTTTTGAGATGCTCCCCTTTCTCAGGCTGATGCCCTCATTTGGACATGTTCCTCCTGGGCAAGTCCTTCTCGGGTTTGGAGCCTAGATGTGAGGAGCCCAGCATTTGTTGAGCAGTTCCTAAGTGCCCGATGTCATGCCAAGTGCTTTCTCTATATTACCTTCATTCATCACTACAACCACCAGTATGAGGTACCTACGGTCATCCACTTTTTACAGGAGAAGCAAGATGCCCAAGGCGATCAGCCTAGAAGGAACCAGAAGATGGTGGATTGGAATCTCACGTGGCTTGCCTGGCTCCTCTGAGCCCTGTGTTCCAGGAATGGGACTTGTTCCTTCCTTGCTCCAGCCAGAACACTTCCACCAATGTAGTCCATGGGCAAATTAATCTCGGCATATCACATTATTGACCCAGAATGAGGAGGACTACAATTAAATACTATGTGCCACACCCTCTGTTAGGCCCATGTGAGAGGCAGGAATCACTCCATGGCTCTGGCACTACTTTGCTATATGACAAAGGTTTTATCTTTGCATGATAAGATGGACAGAGCTCCAGCTTTGGAAAAAGGATTTGGATTCAAATTCTACTTGTTAGTTGTGCAATTTTGACAACTTACTTAACCTTTCTGAATCTCAGTTTTCTCATCTATAAAATGGGAGTAATAATAACACAAACTCTTCTTCATAGAGGTGCTGTGAAAAATAAATGAGCTCATTGATGTGAGAGCATAACGAGTCTTCAATAAATGTTAGCATTATCATGTATTCTTCATAAACTTATGCTAAATGCCCATAACCCATCCCTTTAATAATACTGTCTAGAACTTCATCCAGAATGAACTTCAGACTCTTATATCAATATATTTCAGAGTACCTCTTCATCTGCTTTTTGAAAATAGGACAGCATTTGCCATTTCTGTATGTCAACTCCTTTTCATAATTCTCCCCAAATCATCTCAGGTGCTTTAGTGAGCATGTTAAGTCATTGAGTAATCTAGGAATGCATTCCATCCTCACTCTCGGGAAGTAAGAAAAGGTTCTGGGAATGGCAGGGAGGGGAAATCTTTCATTTACCGCTCATCCTATATTATTTAGCACCTGCTATGTAGCATATCACGTATCCTTTGGCACCTACAATGTGAGGTACCGTGGAAGATGGAGATGTGAAAGGCACCATCTCTGTCCCCATGGAGCACACACTTCAGGAAATAACCAGACAATGAAGCACAGAGTGTTACGTGCCTGAGAAGCAGTACCTCCTAGGAAACATGGCATCCAGGAAAAGGAGAAACATCTTCCCGTTTGGGCACCACAGAGGAAGATGAATTTGGACAACTCCCTTTACTTTCCTGGAACATGGACAACTTTGTTAACTTTTGTACCAGGTTTTGAAGAGTGGATATGATTTCGGAGAAAATCGAAGAAGGGAAGGGGCAATTCAGGGCTCATGGGGAAATACACAAGATGTGACAAGTAGTCCTGTCTGGTTGGAGCTTATAAGTTACGTGAGGGAAAAACAAGAGATAACTTAGGTGGGTGCCAGAGTGTAGAAATCTTAAACATCAGGCTATGACCCAGGATTTTCAAAGAGGAGTGATATGATCCCAGCCTAGAAGTGTTCCATCAGTCAGACAGAAAATGGAGACTGGAGGGAGGTGGGCTAATACAGAAGTCACCAGCCAGGTGAGAGAGAAAAGGGTGACAATTAGAGTGGTGGCAGTGGCAAGGAAAGTGGGAAAGGCTACGAGAGCAGCTTACGGACAGAGTCCTCTGAGATCCTGTGCGAGACCTATCAGCCCTACATGGTGGGGCCTTGCTTAACCTCTCTGGGCCTCAGCTGCCGTGGCTGGGAAGTAATGACCTTAGACCAAAATCTAAATGTCCTTCCAGCCCCAGCCTACTTTGACTCTCTGTCTGCCATTTCTGCCATTGCTCTTCAAGTTTGCTTGGACAACTGCCACTGGATGGGGGAGGACCCCTGAGCAGCGCCCCAGTCACATTGCCAACAGCTGGTGATTTTCTTTTGTAAAACCTTGCAAAGACTCCCAGCTAATTAAGTCAGTTCTGTTTGCTTTGACTTTACAAATCTTCCTAAACCAAATGATGCTAACATAAAAAACAGATCAGTGGAGCAAAATAATAAAGTCAAGAATACATAAGAATGTTGTTTCATTACAAAGGTGACTTTTCAAATCAGGGAAGAAAAGGATAAATTCACCCAGCAGGCCTGGAGCAAATGGCTATTTAAAATAAAAAATATATATATATATATATGTATATATATATATCTCCATCTCTACCTCACTCTCTGGACCAATATTAATTCCAAATGGTTTCAAGAGAGAAATAAAAAAATTACTAGAAGAAAAAAATAAAACTGCTAATGTAATCACGAGACAGGGAAAGTCTCTCTTAGCATGACACCAGGGCAGTTACAATAAAAGAAGAGATTGATAGATTTGACCATATAAATATTTTTAAATTCTACATCCCAAAGACACCAAAGCCACTCCGCAGTGTGTTATCAGCCCTTTTGGAAAGGGTAGGAAAGCCAAACTAGTTATCGTAGCATGTCATGGTGGAACCCATTACTGAAGGAAATAAAGACAAGGAGCTTCAGGGGAAATTTTAGAAGGGAGGGAAGTCAGCACCACAGGATGGAATGGGGGTTCTCAAGGAGGGGACACCAAGAGCGGTTGGGATGCCCTAGGGAAAAGCCTGAAGGCCCTGCTTGTCTCCCCTGCCCTGCCCCACCCCTACCCCAGGGGTGAAGGGACCTTGTCGGTTGTAAACAAAGCCTCTGCCAAGTTTGCTTTGCCTTTTCTGAGCAATAGAGCTCATGGCTGTCTGTCTGATAGGAATGAAGAGATTCACCTCGCTCCAGACTGTATACTTGGACCCCCTCCTAGGAGCTGCAGGAGCTTGTCTTTCCTGTTCTGTCTTCACCACCTGGGTATCATAAGAGAGGGATTTGGTGTCACGCTGCCTTCACAGCCCACGGCTGTATGCCAGGCCTCAGTGCCCACAAGAAACACGATTCCGCCTGTTCTAGGGAACACCTGGGCCACGTGCCTCACAGACTCACTGATAAGTGCTGGAAGGCTCCAGGGATAGAACACTGCTGTCAGAGCCAACAGATTCCTTCCTTGCTGACCCTCCCCCAGGGAGGCTGAGAAGGAGCCCCAGCACCCCCTGCAGAGAGCAAGCTCCCCTTCTGGTCTCCTTCCCGTCCACAGGCTGCTGGCCTTCAGTGAGCAGTGGTCTGGGCTGGGCTGCCTGGACACTGCACTGCCCTCAGCAGTAAATTGGATCTCACCCTAAAAAGAGAATTTTAGAAATGACAGGTGATATGGGAGCTAACATGGCTCCTGGGGAATTTCAAGTTGTATCCACAGTTGGAATTTACACATACCTGGTTTCATCTGGCAAAGTGAGGAGTGGTGGCCCAAGGAGAGGTTAAGGGTAAGGGGAGCTAAGGGGCTCCTTCTGGAGAGAATACCCATCCTAAGGGAAGAAGGAGCCAGGCATGCTGACCTTGAATGAGTGCCAAAGCCTTATTGTTGGAGCAATATCTGAGATTCTGATTTGGTCCCTGCATAGGTCTTGTTAGATTCATGTTTGAGCTCTATGGAAAGCTACACCCTAAATAAAACCCAACTCTAGACCAGCTCAAGGTCATACACAGAGTATATCAGTCAGGATTCTTTCTTGTGGGCAACAAAAACTGATTCTGGCTGATTAAAGCCGAGAAGGAAGGTTGTAAAATAATATCATATAGCTCACACACAGCCAGCCAGAACGACTGGAAAATGAGTAGAAACAAAGGTTACTATGCAGCCAGAACCACCACTGGAACCACAGGCACAAAACCAGCCTAGAGAGAAGGTTGCTGTCTTCTCCACTGCCAAACCCAGATAGCTAAGCAGACCATAGTATTACTAGTCTTGGACACTGGGTGCCACTGCCCTCACCACCATCCCCACAACCGCTATCACTGCCACCATGACAATCACCACCACCACCATCACCACCACCACCACCATCACCACCACCACCACCACCACCACCACCACCACCACCACCACCACCACCACCACCACCACCACCACCACCACCACCACCACCACCACCACCACCACCTCCATCACTACCACCACCTCCATCACCACCATCACTGCTACCACCATCACTGCAAGAAAGAATTTGCCCCTGCCCCTGCTTCACTGTGGTCCCTGACTCCTGAATTAAAGTCTGAGATGAGTGAGGCTGATTATCCCACACTCTATCATCAAGGAAGACTGGGAATGGGAGTATCTGTCCTCTTCAGTGTCCAGGTTTATACATTAGGGAATTCTCTCAACATAGGTAGTTGAGGAAGTGGGTAGTGAGACACTGGCATCGCAGAAGAAGGAGAAAGAGAAGAAGAAATAAAAAATACTACAGCTTGAAACAGATACTGAAAAAGTCAATTATGTTCTCCAGGCTACAGTCTTCTCTTCCATGAGGAGGGTCCAAATTGTCCTAAGTCATGGAGGCAATGAATGTGAGACTCCGTTGTCAACTATGTGGACAAATGGAATCACCATTGTCATCATTATCATTATCAACATCATCTTCTTAAACATTATTCTCTGAGTGGAACCTGGGTCTTCGGACTCCCAGCACAGTGCAGACTGAGGGGATTGGCAGAGAAATCCCTGTCTCCACCACAGAGTCTTTTCTTTCCCCCTAATCCAGGGTTCCTCAACCTCAGTGCCACTAACATTTTGGACCAGATAACACTTTGTTGTCTAGGCTGTCTTATGCATTGTAGGATGTTTAGCAGCATCCTTGGGCTCCACCCAGTAGATTCCAGTAGCACCGCCTCCCCAGTTGTGACAACCAGAAGTGTCTCTAGACACTGCTAAACATGCCCCAAGGGGCAGAATTGCCTCTAGTTGAGAACAATTGTTCTAATCTCATCCTTAGGTTTTTCCCATTCCATTGCCACCATACTGTCCTAGAGATGAGCTACTCACAGGGTCAGGTCTCCAGTTGCCTCAGCCCTCCTGCTAGCCACACTGAAAAAAGACCTAGACTTTTCCTCTGGAGAGAGACTGTCCCTCTGGGTTCATGCCAGGAACACAAAGAACAATAGGGTCCCCTCTTTGCTCCTGCTGAGGGAGGCCAGGTGGAGGGAATGAACAATTCTCGGTAGGCTGATATTTATTCTTCGTTGCCCTGCACATGCTCATCTCTCAGCCTCTGCGCACTTAGCATGCGCTCCTTCACCCCCGAACACTCTCCATTTGCCCAAATCTGACCTTCCCTCTCTCCTTGAATTGATTAGCATTTCACCCTTTCCAGAATGCTCAGTGCCCTAATCTAATACCACATTTTACTCTGGACTCCACCCTGAGGTATGCAGCTGTAGTGGGGATAAGGGTGGGGGTGGGGCAAACCACAGCCTGTGCTGAGACGTACCCTGACCAATCTCCCTATGAGAATCCTCGTCACGGAGATGGATGAGGTCACTGCTCATTTCATCACTCAGTGCTGTTAATTAAGACCCTCAGGAGAGATGCCTGAATCACTCCTAAGCAACTGGTCAGTTTTTATTTTATGGGCACCACAGACTCCACAGTCCCTCATGGTACATCTCCCGCTCTGATTCCCCCCCCCCTTCATTTTTCCCTTCCTTTTCCTAATGTCCTCCATGCTATTCCTTATGTTCCACATATAAGTGAAACTATATGATAATTGTTTTTCTCTGCTTGACTTATTTCCCTTAGCGTAATCCCCTCCAGTTCCATCTATGTCGATGCAAATGGTGGGTATTCATCCTTCCTAATGGCTGAGTAATATTCCATTGTACATATGGACCACATCTTCTTTATCCATTTGTCTGTTGAAGTGCATCTCAGCTCCTTCCACAGTTTGGCTTTGTGGACATTGCTGCTATGAACATTGGGGTGCGTATGGCCCTTCTTTCACTACAACTGTATCCTTGGGATAAATACCCAGTAGTGCAATTGCTGGGTCATAGGGTAGCTCTATTTTTAACTTTCTGAGGAACCTCCATACTGTTTTCCAAAGTGGCTGTACCAACTTGCATTCCCACCAATAGTGTAAGAGGGTTCCCCTTTCTCCACATTGTCTCCAACATTTATTGTTTCCTGCCTTGTTAATTTTTGCTATTCTAACTGGGTGTAAGGTGGTATCTCATTGTGGTTTTGATTTGAATTTCCCTGATGGCTAATGATGTTGAACATTTTTTCATGTGTCTGTTAGCACCACAAACTAGGTCACTGACCAGGTTTGTCTTTCCCATTAGCTATTAGAAAGTTTAAAGCCAAATTTGTGGTTCACCCATAACATACATATTTTTTATTTCTGGTTCTTCTAGTTTAGTCTCATTCCTGGCCCCATTTTGTGCCTTGACCCGTATGTTGTTTCTTTCATTCCTTTTTTAAATTATGTCCCTTTATTATGTTTTATGTATTAATACTTTCTTGCACAAAGTAAGATATAAACAAGAAGATAAAGATAAGATAAATAAAGATATAGTACCTCTTTATCTTTCATATGAAAGCTATGTAATTTCATGTCTTGTCCTCCCTTAAATGAATGTGAACTTCCTGAAAGGAGTAGCTGTATCTGATTCATATCCTCACTCACCTTCCCAACTTGTCCTCTCCCAGACCCAGCATCCAGCCCAATGCCTCTTACACAGGGACATGCAATAAGCATTTCTTGTTTATTGATGGCTCTTTCTCTTAAGCATAAAAAGTATTCTTTCCTTCTTTCTTCCTTTCCTTCCTTCTTTCCCAAAAGATAAAGGCATAAAGGAGGAGACAGGTACATTCTGGAAAAAATATCCCCATCTTAGGAGCTTACACTTAAATTCCCCTTTAACAGATATGACAAGTCTATGGAGCACATGCTGTGAGTAGCTGTAGCCAGGAGGAGGGGAAATCAGAAGCTATGACCCCTGGGTTGAATCCCAAGACTCCATCAGCAATATTGGTCTTGTTTTGGGAAGCCACATTTTAGCCGAAATCACCTTGTCTTTTCATCTGGATGTAGCTTGCCCACACTTTGCCTTCCTCTGCTGTGCCACGTTACACAGAGACAGGAAAAGGCTGTGCTCAATGAATATTTGTTGAATGAGTGAATCCCATTTGAACTTCCCAGTGCTGCCATGAGCTAGACAGCAGCTGTAATTATCATCACTGTCCTTATAGATGTGGAAATTAAGGCTTAGACACATGATCATCAGTAGAGTCAGGACCAGAACTCTTCATAAAGCATGGGACTCTGCTGCAGGTACGGGTCTCCATTAAGCATGCATCACCCTGAAACAAAGCCTGGGTCTCAGTTCCTGCAGACATGCCAAAGTCCCCATGACTGCAGTAGTCTTTAAAGACCCATTCATTTGTTCATCCATTCATGCATTCACGGGCAACACCCACTTATTGAACATGGGACTATGCTAACTGCAGAAAGGGATATAAGGATAAATACTACCATTCTTGAGCAACTCGAAGTCTAGCTAAAAAACCAGACTTACAGACAAAATCATGATGCACATGATCAGCATTCATGGTGATTCTCCTTTTCCAAAGCTCTCTAAACCGTGCGTGTGACTTCATCGAAGCAATTTTCATATTGGGTTGTAATTGTTTCTTGTCAGTTTTGCTCCTGATTATGATCTTCTCGAGGGAAAGATGGCTTTTATTTTAACCTTTGCATCCATAACATTTAGCCCAGTCCCTGGTACCAGTCTCCACTCAGGTAATAGTTGCTGAGGAGCACTTGCAGGGGGTTTTGGGGCTTAGAGAAATGGGCAGCTCTGCAGGAGCCATGGACAGCATCACAGAGGAGAGCATTTTTTTCATGGAGTCCCAAAACTGAGGTTTGCTGGTAGAGATGGGACAAGGAGCCGCATTCCAGGCCGGGGGAACCCCATAAACATAACTAGCCTTAGTAAGCACTTCCTGTAAGCTCACGATGGTGTGCTGTGAAGGGCTCTAGGTAGACTATTGTGTATTGGTTTGTTATGTTTTCAAACTCACTTGTTTATGATTTAAGTGAAGCAGTTTTGATCTAAGGGTGAATTTGTTTACATTGAGGAAGCTGTATCAGGATGTTGTCATCGACATCTGTTGTTGTCGATAAGCACTCAGTAGCTCAACAGTTGATGGGCACCGCTGGGAATTATTGATAAAAGCCCATGGAGGAATAGCTACGACAGAAGAGACGTTTAAACTTTAAATATCAGGAATTTGTGAGGACTTAGTGTTTGGTCTGGGCAGGGCTGATCTTTGCTGATCTAAATAGATCTCTGGAGTTCTTGAGACCCTTGGTCCTACTGTAGCCAAGCCAGTCTTGGTCGGCAGGGGTGTTAAACCATGTGGCAGTCTCAGGAAGAGAGCAGACATCTGTTCTTGCCTTGGCCAGGTTACTCCTTACAAACAGTGGTGCAAGTCATGTAACAGTCCCTGGAGTAATAACCTTCAGAGCAGCAGACCTGCCTGTCAGTACCTGTGCTGTCACCCACAGCAGCAAAGATCTAGGCCAGCAGGTGCCCAGCTTTTGGTTGGAAGGACTGACTCTACCGAGAACCAACTTGTAGAAAGATACACCTCAACTAAATTTGAACTTTATTTCTTTCATCTCCCATTTGCCTGGAACAATAGTGTAATTAATCTATCATTGGTTTGTAGTATGTTATTTCTTTATTGGCTTATTAAGAGACATTATCCTGTATGCTATTGGCCTGTGAAATATTATTATAAATTATAATTCCCATGGTGAACTTGTATTAAATAAATTATTGGAATAGACAATCTCAGTCTGAGCAAAATTTGCCTCAAATAAAACAACTATCTCTAGACCTCACCATACTCCCAGGAGGTTTTTGGCATCATTCACACAATTACTCTTATGACTGAGGGAATGAAGTCATAGAGAGACTGAGTACCTTGCCCAAGGCCACATAGCTACCATGTGGCAGCAGTGGGACTGGAATGTAGTACTGCTGCCTCCAAAGCATGTGTGCTATCAACCACTCTCATATAACCATGTCCACGCAGGAAGGGAGAGACGATCACCTCCTCCCTCCACCTCCTTCTCAGAACTCTGGAAAGGTTGTAGCTCCCTCAGTCACTGAGACCCCTGGGGTTCTGGGATCAACAGGAACTCAGTCATTTGCAATGGACATGCAACAATGTAGGGCAGTCAGGCCTGAACATTCCATGTAATAGGACCATCCTTCTTTTCCACTCACCGAACAGATGGCTCCATGGCTGCCCCAGGTTCTCCTAGGTGCTGGTCAGGCAGCCAAGGTGGATGGAGACTGCTTAGGCACATGTTCCTCCCCACTTTAGTCCAGAGAGACCTTACCTTTCCTCTCCAGGCATATGCAACCTATAGGGAGGAGGACTTGGAAAGGAAGAAGCCCAGTTGGCCCAACAGTGGTGGAAAATGCCAGCCACTTAATCCTGATGTAGGATTCTGATCATCATCACATACCTGGGGCTTAGCAGTGCAGGGGGAGTGAGCCCTATGGCTGTGAAGGAGTTTCTGACTCAGGTACTCATAGTGTCTCTACCAGGGTCAGTGTGCTTTGTTACCCAGCTGTCCTCACACTAGACCTCACCCTTAACTGGCCCTCTCAGTGTCACATGAGAATGGGACATTGTGCATGACCTTATTAGTGAGCACTAATCAATATGTTTGATTGCTGGGTCTCCCTATGCACTAGACATGATGGAGGTGAGTTTACAACATGTTAATCTGAGACCTGCTGTGGATCAGGCCCTGGGCTGGGCTGTGTGCTCTGGGGGAGCTCAGAGTTGCCCAAAGAAGGATCCCAGTTGAGAGGGTCACAGATATGAAAAAGACACCATCAGCTGCCTGTTCTCCACTTTATGACTAGAGAAGTTTTAGTGGATATTAGGGAATTCTATAATGAGTCACCAGCATTTATTGAATGTCTGTCAGACATATAGAATATCTCTTATCTTAATAACGACCTTAACTTGGACATCATCGTCCCATTTTACAGGTGAACAGAGTCTCCAAGAAGTTAAGGATATTTCCCAAGGCCACACACTCTGTAAATGTCATAGCTACTGTTCAAACACAGGACTTTCTAGCTCTAAATCCCATGCACTTTCCACTGCACGTGTGCATCATGTGAGGGAGGAAAAATCATTTTCCCTCTATTCTTCTAGGTTCTTGCCTAAGAGTCCCTGTAATGAAAGCCAGATTCACAGGAGAGAAGCAAACAAAAGTTTAACAACATCTATACCTCCTATGTACCTGGGAGATGCCCAGGGAAACTGAGTGACTCTCCAAAATGACCCAAACCACCACCTTAAATAACATCTCCAGCTAAAGACAAAGAAGATGTTGGGGGGTAGGGAGTCAGTTGTGGGAGGTGACCAGGAAAAGCACAGTAAACAAGGTAAGGCTGTTAGGCAAATTGAAGTCCTGGCAAATTGAAGTCCTGGCTTGACCAGCACTCTATCAATCTCCATTGATAAGAGTATCTAGAGAATTAGAGCCATCCTTCTCTTCCTGGTACAGACAGATACTCTTGTAAATGGAGATTTCTCTAATCAATGTAAATGTCTTGCAAAAGGGTAACTTCTCAGTTTTCAGAGTTTTTCTTATACCTGCTGTTTCTTAAAAATAATAAGACTGAAATAATCCTTATGCTAACAAGGCATATTTTGGGGTGGTATATTCTGCTCTCTTTAATCTCAACCTGGGCCATGTATACAATATTAACATATTATCAACATTAACATATTAGAGGAGAGAGGACAAGATTAGCATAATTGTTTACAGTAAAAACAGAACTCCCACACATCTGCAGGCTCTCTGAGGCTCTGCCCTGGGTTTATGGGTTTGAGGTGTATCAGAACATGCCACTGTAGGGGAACAAAATATGCCACCCCAAAATATGTCTCTTTGGCATGTGGATTATTTTAGGCCAATTGTTTTTAAGAACTAAGAGGCCTCAGGAAAAACCTGTGATCTTCCCCTAACTGCCTAAAAAAATTTAGAGGACCTGCTTCAGGAAAGGAGCTGTCACCATAGATAAATAAGGTACGTAACCAGGGTTCAGGGGTAGGGTCCCAACAGACCAGATTCGACCACTCACCACTGACAAAATCCAAAGGCAGAGAGATGAATGGTGGTGAAATGAAAATGGAATTTATTTCAGTGAGGCCAACACTGGGAAGGACAGTGGACTAATGTCCAAAGTGTTGAAAATGCTTCTAGGTTTATATAAGTAAAATGTGGGACAAAGGTGGGTCGGTACATGCAGGTGGGCAGTAAAAGTCAGGCTGATCATTGTCTTGGGGTCAATCACACAGGGTCTTGCTGGAGTCAGGGCAGTCCTCATTGCTTGAGGGGGTAGTTTTCCACTCCCTTCATGGGATGGTTTGCCCTCCAGGTCTTTTGCCTGAGTTAAGAGATAAGCTGGAAAGAACTTAAACAGAAAGTACAGACTAAGGTCAAAATGGAGGTGAAGTCCTCTTTCAGGCTTGGTAGACAGAGAGGAACTTTGCGAAATCTGTTTGTTAAAATTCCTCTCTATGTCCCGTTATTTCCAAATGCCCTAGCAAACATTTGTTTACCAAACATTTACTCTTTTTCATCTTCCTGTGAATTGCTTTCCTTCCCTTTGAAATCACAGACCTGTAGCCCCTCCTCCTCAGTTCAGAATGACATTTATACCTCATTCTACCTGTCTTTGGAATCTCTCATGTTTATGTGGATTCCCCCTATGTACATAAACTAAATTTGATTTTCTCCTGCTAATCTGTCTCAGGTCAGTTTAATTCTTAGGCCAGCCAAAAAAAAAACTCTGAAGGGCAGAATAAACTTTTACTCCCCAACACCACCCCAAAATATGCCTTTTTGGCACATAGAGTATTTGAGCTAAACGCCACTGAGAACCAGCAGAAGCAGGAAAAGCTCTAAAAACATGGCACAAGTTTTCCTTTTGTATGGAAATTTATATTTATAAAGGATTTTTCCATTTGTAAAGATGTCTCCTTCTCCTGTATGAGGAAGAGGGAGACTATGAATAACTCTCATCAGTGGAGAAGAAACCAATTTAAATATGCATAACAAACCTTACTAAACAAATCTGTTCACCATACTTTTTTGGGTCACCTTCCCAAAACTTCCCTCCCTCTGCCAGGAAGCCCCAAACCCCTTTTCTTTTGTTGGTATTTAAACCCAAGTTCTGACCACCCCTTTACTCATCACTCAATGCTCCCATGTGTACATATATGATACATATGTTAATAAACTTCTGTTTGCTTTTCTCATTAATCTGTCCTTGGCCAGTCTAATTTATGGACCCCAGCTGGAGAGAACCTAAGACAATTATGAAGGATAGCAAACTATTCCAGCCCAAAATACATCTCTTTGGCATACGGATTATTTGGAGCTGATTATTTTGAGAAACAAAGACACAGGAGAAGCTCTGAAAACAGAAGTACAAAAAAGTACAAGTTATCCTTTTGTAAAGGACATTTACATTTATAAAGAAAATCTCCATTTGTAATGTGTCTCCTTCTCTGTACCAGAAGAGGGGGATGACTCTATCACAAGAGACCCTAATCAAGAAGAAGGCACCTACTTAAATCTGCAAATTATACCTTACCCTTGTTTACCCTGCTTTTTCTGGTAACCTCCCACAACTGGCCTCCTCCTCCCCCAACTTTCTTTTGTCTTTAGCTAAAGATGGTATTTAAACTGGTGGCTTAGCCTATCTCAGTGAGTTACTCATTTTTCCCTGGATATCTCCCAGTATACCTGAAGTATACACATTAATAAACTTGCTTGTTTTTCCTCTTTTTATTCTGTCTTTTATTACTGGGAGTCTCAGGAAAGAACTCAGAACGGTGGAGGGAACATTATTTCTCCTCCACTACAGGTAGAGGAAAGGATTTTGACTCCTTCACAGGATCTTCTTTTTCTTCTGCCGTTAGAGACAATTGGTGGAGTGTTGAGAAGCCCCAAGACTCACCTAAAAAAGGTGAGCATGTAATGGCGGTGAGGGCATCCTGAGGATCTCCTCTAGATTTGGATAATTGGGAACTGGTCTGACACAGATTGTTCTGAGGCAGTTAGGCAAGCTAGGGGCAGAGGAATGAACTGTGGGACCCTTCAAATCTCTTCTAACCTCAGGCAACTCAGTTAAAGTTTTTATCTTCTTGTTCCTTAGGAAATTTTTCATAAAACAACACTCTCATGTACTCAGAGAACTAAGATTCACCTTTTCTGCCCTCAGTAGACCTCTCCCAAGAGGTGTAGGAAGTTGATTCTGTATGGCTACCAGGTCAGTTAGCATATTTCCTCTCCTTCAGTGCTTCTCAAACTTGGCTACACCCTGGGATCACCTGGAGACTCTTAACAAATTCTGATACCTGGGCTCCAGCCCCCAAAGGCCCTGATGTGCTCAGTTGTGGGTGTGGCCTGGCCTTTGTGGGTGTTCAAAGCCCCCAAGGTAATCTAGTGTACAGCAGGTGCAAGAACGACCATGTCCAGTTTCAGGCCAAGGACCAGGATCTCTGGCTCTTTGAAGGAGCAATTTTGAATAGACTTGAGCTGCAAAATTGCCCTCACCTTATCCCTGCTGATTAAGAAAATTCAGAGAAAAATCTCCCTGCTAAAAGCTCAAGGTGATAGGGTTTACTTTTAATAGATGAACTTACAAGGGGAAGGGTTTGATTTGCTTATAAAGTCCTGCTTTGGTGTGGGTTTTTTTCTTGCCACTCTGAGAGCTCTAAGACCATCTGAAATGAATTGAATCCCAGCAGCAGAGGTTGATGGAATGAAGGTACCAGGGAAGAGCAGGTGAAATTGAAAACCAGAAGGCCCACTGCTGGCCTCTCTCTTGAGTACTTTCTGTTTTTCACAGATATTTCTGCAATAGTCTTGAATCCATCTATGGTTCACTATTCTGTCACTACACTAATCCAGGCCTCATATCTTCCTGCTGCTATACAAGTCTCCTAACTCTCTCACTGCATTGTGCCCAAGAAACCAGTCTAGAACATGTATTTGATCATGTCCTCCTGCTTAAAAATCCTGCAGTGTCTGCTTCCCTACTGCATTTGAAATAAAATCTGAACTCCTTAGTACGACTCATAAAGTCATTCATGATCTAGCACCTGCCTACCTCTCCGGCTTCACCTCTCAATTTCTCCATAATCCCCCACCCTCCATGCACTCCAGGCCACTGTGATACAGACTCATAGCTTCCTAAACATGTTGTGCTCTTTCACGTCCCCAGGCCATTGTTCAGAGGGGTCTCTCTTTCTGGAACATCCTCTTCACCTCCTTCTTCTCTTGGCTAAGTCCCATTGGTTTATCAAGAAGCTTTCTTGAAGCCCATGGCTCAGGTTAAGCAGCCCTCCTCTTTGTTCCCACAGCACCCAGATATGGACCTCAGTCACCATTTTCCTTATACTGTATTATGATCGCCTGTTTACTTGTCTGCACTAGACTGTGATCTTTTCAACAGCAGCCTAGCATCCAGCCCACAGCCTGTCAGATTATTGATGTTTATTATGGTTTTCAATAAAAGGGGTCAAAAGAATTCCCAGAATGTGTTCATTTCTGCCCACTCCCTTCTAGCAAAAAGGGCAACTAAAGTAGTTGGTTTGCATGGATGCTAAGAAAATAAATCTTTGTCCTAAGTGGCGCCTCTTTCCCCTATATGTTAATAAAATATCTTTGAAAAGTATCAAGCAATTGCTTAATGACCAGCACTGTGAGGGAGAAACAAAAAGTAAGATATGATTGATTCTGCTCAGGCAAATGTCCTTCCTTCCCCCTTTGCTGTCATTGCATTAGGTAGTCCTTGGACAAATCCCTTCATTCTCTCCAGAACTGGCATGAGTCTTTTATACCACCACACTTTTATACCATCATGTTTCATGATCCCTCCATGACCCACCTGGACTGGGACAGGTGTTCAGGAAATGTTGTCCAGTTCTGAATTATGATGAACTGAGGAAATGGGGACATGGGCTGAAATATTTGTTTGGGGGCCCAAAATTAAAACTTTCACCTCTGATGATGTTTTAAATCCTTTCTGGAATGAAGCAAGCTATAAAGAGATGGATGCAGGAGAATGAAAATATACATAAAAATGAATAAGGAAATGAAAAAACACTTGGTGAAAACCATTCTTTCTCACCCATTCATTTGTTCATACATTTATTCATCAACCCATCCTTCCATCCAACCAACCACCCTCCGCTTAACAAATATGTTTGTGCCTGGGGCCATGCCAGGGACTGTGATGAATAAGACAGAAACAGTCTTTGCACTCATGCATGGGCTGACATTCTAACAGGGGAGCAATTGTAAGTGTCAGCAAGAGAATGAAAAATGTGGTATGGAGGTGCACCCTAGGCAGAGTGTGGCATGTGTTCATTCATTCATCCACATGCTCACTCACTTACTCACTCAGTCTTCCCCAGCTCCTTGCCCAGGAGCACTACTAAACGCTTACTGAGTAACGAGGTGAAGGCTGCTGCCGGTATAGTGTGCAATTAACAAAAAAGTTATATGAGTTTTACTTGGAAGTCCCAAATTTAAATTTATGTGTCTTTTAAAAACATCTGCTTTCCTTCAATCTCTGTAGTAAGAAGGAGAACAAGCATGTAGAATGTCAGAATTATGATCTAATGATTGGACAGTCATGCCACCGCTATGAAGGAGCATGCTTGGCCAGAGGTGCAAGTGTTCTATAACAGAGTCCCTTGTGCTTAGCCAAAGGACATTTAACTTTCAATGACAAAGAAATGACATTTCTACCACCTGCCCCCTCAGGGAGAAAAAAAGAAAAAGAAAATCATGGTGCCATAATTTTAGTAGTAAATAAGATCTACCTTGGACTGAAAATGCACAACCACTCCCTCCTCACCTGCCTGTGTCTCTTCAGTTGGGAAGCCTCTCCTCTGAGAAGTCCCAGGGAATCCAGCCAGAGCCAAGAGAGCTTTAAATGATATCTGCCTGTTTGATTTGACAAAAGATCAGACTTTGCATTTTCTAGCTAAACAGGAGATGGAGATAAATGGTAAGGGCAGGCTTGAGGATGGCACTATGACCTTGGCTGGAGCTCATTCCACTGCCAACATGAGTCATTTGAGAGATGGAGTCTCAGTTGGTTGTGAACTGGGTGTTAACAATACTTGACACAATTTGAATTCTGTAGCAGGTGTGATGAGCTGTCACTCTCCACTCCTACTTGAGTCTGGATCTGTAGAAGCATCAGCAGGTTGGGGAAGCTGGGGCTGGTTCTATTCATTTCTGTTTTCCAACTTTAGAACAGGCAGGGGGTCTAGGTGCTAAAAAAAAAAAAAAATGGATCTAGAGCATAAGTTGGGAGACCTGGTTCAAGTTCCAGATCTGCCACCAACTCCCTATGTGTCCTTGGACAAGTCACTTCTTCCCTTCCCTCTGGGCTTCCCTTTCCCCATTTGTAAAATAGGAGTTGGTCTAGTCCAGAAGCTCTAACTTTTGGATTCTCAAAGATAGTCTGTGTCTGAGATTTCAAAAACCTGATGGAAATTTACATTTCCCAGCAAAGGGCTGGCTTAACCAAAGACCCAAATTCCATTGCTTTGACTAACATTGCATGCATTCCTCATATTGGGACTCCTGTGTTGATTAGAGACCCTTGTTGGCAGTCAAATATGTTTTTAATAAACATTGGGGAAATACATTCATTTTCACTTAATATATTTAGTTTGTTTAGTATTCAAAATCTTTCTAAATGTGCAACGAGGATGAAGGATGTCTTTGAACACTTTGAAAATATTTTTACTAGTAAGTATTTTTGCAGGGGGCGCCCATGGAACCCAGTGATCCCTCAGCTCGGAGATTCTAAGATGGGCCAAGGAGCCTGGCCTCTCCTCCTTCCTCCTGCTCCCTCCTTCACAGTCAACACCAGCCATCTGCCCCTAGCACCAGGCCACAAGCACCCTTCAGTCAAGAGCAGGAGTCCACCTGCATGCTCAGAAAAAGCTCTAGGATGTGGTGATCTGGGATTCTGAGCCCTGCTGGCTCAGAGAATCTCTCAAAACCACTGGTAATTCACTTTTGTCATTGCCTCAGTTTCCTTTTTCTCAAAAATAACATCCATTTCTATCTGTCCTAGAGGAATCTTTCACCTGCTGGATACAGTACGGGGAGAGGCAAGGGCTGGAAGTGGAATTACAATTCGTTGGTGTACCCACCGTGAGTGTGCACTTGCACACTCATAATCTCTTACAATGTGCATCCCTGACCCACCTAGCCCTTGCTTTGTGTTTTTGTGGGGGTTTTTTCTGGCTTGAGTAAGAACAGGCAATTGGGGTGTCAGGAGAAGAATTTTCTCAGTTTAGAGCCTAAAATGTGGGAAAGGCTTTGAACATCATCCATCTCCCCTTCTTTCAGGTGACATCAGAAACATCTTGGCCTGAGAGTGGGTACTCATGCTCCAGTTCCCTGATGCTCAAGGGAGGACCTTTAGGACCGGCCCTGGACTTGGTGGGGGGAGAAGATGCTCTGAGACATTCCATCCAAACTCTTCACAAAACTAAAAATGATTCTTCAGAGCCTGGGTGAGAACCCAGGGATGGGTGGGATGCATACCATTAGGCCGTTAAAATCAGGAATTTGTGTCGTGGTGTGGTATTTATAGGAGGGATTATATCCTGCTTCCCATACATTTTTAAGGTTGAGAAAACTGCACCTCTGGGGGAAATGACTTGTCCAGTGCTGCCCAGCAGTTAGTAGCAGAGACAGGACTAGAACCCAGGTGTCTTGACTCAAGTCCAGAGTGCTTTCCCCTGCAAGCTGTTGCCTTCCCAACAGCTCATGGCGGGAAGTGGGAAGGAGCCCTCCTGGGTGGGCTAGGCTGTAGCTCGTGCTAATGACAGAGGAGCAGAGGCTCTGTGCCCTGATGGAGGCCTGCAAACTTTCCGGCTTCTTTGGGGCTGCTCACGGTCCTCGTTGCTCCAAGGGAAGCAAGTGATTTTCTGGTTGGCTCACTTTGCTGATTGCACTTGAGCTGAATCTTCAAATTGAGTTTGTCAGAAAAATTGGTACAAATTAAAGATGAGCCTTTTGCTCTCCATGGCTGGTTGGAGTTTAGGGCCCTCAGGGAGGTGAACAGGAGGGGTCTCTCCCCTCATCCTCTGGTTCTGGAGGCTTCTTCTCCATAGTCTGAGGGGCAGCCCCACACCATGCACTTCCCTCGCTCTCCCTAGCAAAACCTGTCTGTGTATGTTCTCCTCCTGCGGCCTCTCTTTTGCTCCTTCCCATTCACCTCCTTTAAATCAGCCCAGCCTAGTCTCAGAAACGTGCTAAAAGCACGTAGAAGTTCAGCTGCAAACGTGAAGCTCCAACTCCAGAAGGAAGCCAGGCTGTCAGCTGGCCTCTCGGATGCGCTGCTCCTCATCCCTTTCCCTGCTTCTCAGCCCCTTCCCTGCTTCTCAGCCCTCCACCTGCCACCTAGAGAGGTTCCCATTCTGCACATTCCCCAGTCCATGGCCAGCAGGGAAGGTTCTCACTTCTCCAGTCTCCTACTCTGTACCCCAAAGCAGTTCCTTCTCACTGCTCCACTCCCCACCCTACTTCACTGCCCAGTCCTCTTGGCTGTTCACCATTTCAGCCACATATATCATGTATCCTTGACTGCATGAAATCTCTTTATTTGCTAATCAAAGTTTAGCTAATCCATGTTGGCTTTTGAGAGTGGATTATATTAGCCACACTATTAATATCATTATTAGTGATTACTGAACTCAGGGCCTAGAGTGGGGCAGGGTCATATCAGTTGAGCCTAGGAATCACTCAGTGAATGTTGGTGTAAGGCTTGCCAGGGGCTGCTTTCTAAGCAGGCTGTCCTTAGAAGGGTGGGACTGGGGGCAGCTCCACCAATGGGGGCTGCCTAGGTATTTGCACTTGAAAAGAAGCAACACCATCAGCGTCTTCACAGGCCCCTTGGGATATCAGTCATGATGGATACTTCAAGTTGAACTTCATAGGGTTCAGAAAAGAGGAGTAGGGCAGAGTGTCCCACTCTCTGGGCCCAAGGCTGCTGCCCCACCTGAGGGATGGACCCATTTCTAAGCCCCACTTTGGGGGGTGGAGGGGGCTCCTTCAGGCTGAAGGATGGGTGGGTCAGGCCAGACACACTGGCTTCTCAGGAAGAAACTTGGGAGGGAGTTAACACATCGCCCTAGGAAGTCTTCCTTGACTCCCCTCCCCCACCTTTTCCTCAGACTCTCAGGCTGGGATTTGTGCTTTTGACATGTAGTAAGTTGCTCAGATGAATCATGCTTATCTCAAACCTAAATCAGGTAGCAAAACTGACTTCCTTTTTCAGGGGTTGTAAAGGAGTGTAGGATGAGGTGGGGAAGGTTCTGGTGTTATGATGTTTAGGAAGGAAAGAAGACACTCTCTTTTCAAAACTTGCAAGGCTTTTCGAAAATCTTCTAGGTTGGCATGATCTGAACGGATGTTCTCATCTCCTCCATGTCCCTGGGCTTAGAAGCAAGCACAAATGAAAATGTTGTCATCAGGGGCGCCTGGGTGGCTCAGTCGTTAAGCGTCTGCCTTCAGCTCAGGTCATGATCCCGGGGTCCTGGGATTGAGCCCCGCATCGGGCTCCCTGCTCAGCGGGAAGCCTGCTTCTCCCTCTCCTGCTCCCCCTGCTTGTGTTCCCTCTCTCGCTGTGTCTCTCTCTGTCAAATAAATAAATAAAATCTTTAAAAAAAAAAAAGAAAATGTTGTCATCAGTTCATTATTGCCCTTGCAAAAGTCATCACTGACTGGATTCAAGATGATGTAATGAAGACTGTTAGACCTTAAAAATTCTTTTGCTTAGTCTTTTCATTAAAAAGATGATTAAGGATTATAGCTATATCTTATGTCTACATAAAATTCACTTTTAGTTAGGATTTTGGAGCAATTTAAGGAATTAATAGAAGGGAATCACAGTGGATGCATGGAATGAAATTAATCAAATGCTGTGATATTTAATTTGATTACAGGTTAGACCTCATTACTGCAGGTTCAGCTTTAACACAGGCTCTTTATCACAAGAAGATTCTAGACTCCAAACTTTAGCCTCTTTGCGTGAAGCAATGATGATTATGATTCAACACAATCAAAGCACAGAAGCATCGAGGCATTTGTTACCTCAAAGACATTTTGGAATAAGGTGAGAGAAAAAGGAAAGGAGTGAAGGAAGGTGGGAAGGGAGGAAGGATTCCAGTTTTTTATGATTCATTGTTAAGAGATCTGGCCTATTGAACACTTCTTAGTGTTCCCTGAATGGAGGGTTCTGGGAACCAAGATTCACAAGTGCTTCACTAAAACAAAGCCTCTTCAAGAATCCTTCAGGAATTTTCACCATTGGTTTCCCCTTTTTGCTACTGAGATGATCTATTAGTTGGCTGGCCCACATTCTAGTCCTACAGACCCTGCCCCAAAGTTCTCAAAGGACAGTTTCAATTGAGTTTTTGGCGCTCAGTCTCCTCACTTTACACTTGCCTACATTTAAAGAAAAAGAAAAGACTCAACTGAGGACTAGCCTTCGTTTTTCTACAAACCCAGAAACCATGCACCTTCTTCAAACTCTCACAGTCTCCTTCTGTTGGCATGATTTGAGCGAGCGTGCATACGAATGCGACACTTGCCAATTATTTCTGCACCACTGGAGGGACGTGAAAGTATTTATCCTTGCTCGGGTGCAGCAAGGGTCAGGTCGGTACCAACATGACTACTCATTTCTATTTCACCTTGAGGAGAATGTTCTTTCAAGAGCAGTTAAAAACAATGGCCTTGTTGGGACAACTAAAAACAGTGTAAGAGCTGGGGATTATTGAAATCTGGAGAAAGAAGACTCAGAAGGACAAGACAGCTGTCCCCAAACATCTGATGGGCTGCTCTGGGGGTGAGGGAGAAGATCTGTTCTGTGCAACCCCCATGGGTAGAAGGGGGCTCAAAGGGCAGATGTGCATCTAAGGAAAGCATCCCCCAGGCTCAGCAGGCCAAGGACAGAGGTACTTGCTCCCCATCAATGGGGTTGTCCAAGCCAAGGCTGGAAGTCTACTTATTGGGCACACAGCAGAAGGGACAGCAACCTTGGGTGACAGCTCTCCTCCAGCCCCACACATCTGGGATTTTACAGCCATCTTGCCCGAGTCTATCTTCTTAAGTACAAGAAGCCTCCTGAAGAACTGTATGATGAGTTGGGGAATGTTGTGTCAGGGCTACCGGAGGACAGGAAGCGTCAGCTGGGTTCTTGCTGAGAACCCAGGAAGGAAAGTCACAGGCCAGGTATACACCAGCTTCCCAGACTCAGAGCTCAGACAGTGGCTTCTTGGGAAGTTAAAACAAAATCCACTGAAGTTAAGTTATGCCCCCGTTACCCGATGCAACTCAGTTTACCCAACTAACTTCTTGTCTTGGCCAGGCTCTGGGGGTGGCAGTGGGGCTGTGGGGGGGGGGGGCAGAAATGAATCAGAACCCCCCCTGCCCACCAGGACCTGCAGCGTGGTCATGAGCAATGCAGTAGAAGGCAGTGACTTGTGAGTGCCCAAGCCTAGGCACAGTGTGTGGGGGCTTGCAGGATAGAGCCTTATGACTGGTTGGGGATCAGATGTGCTTCATGGGGAGGTGGTGTTTGAGATGTGTGTTGAGCGATGGGTAGGGAGAAGAGGGCCGTCTGTGAACCAGGAAACAAGCCCTTTTGAGACACCACATCTTGGACTTCGAGCCTCCAGGATATGAGAAAAAAATGTCTGATGCTTATCTATTGCATTCTGTTATGGCAGCCTAGACAGACTAAGACAAGTCCCTCATTCCTCGTTCTCTCTGCAGGACTGTAGGTGACATAGCTCTTTTTCAGAGTTCACTGCAACACTCAGTGAAGTTGTTTTTAGAAGACAGAATAAGCTGGTCTTGTACCAGTTTGTCCTTCCTTTCGTTTCTGTGGATCACTTCAGGGTTCATAGAAACCACTCTGCTATTCACACACACCCATTTTTAGCCCTCTGTGCTTTGGGGGCAGCTTCTTCTTCCCTTCCTTGTTTGTTTGTTTGTTTTTAATTTGCATGCTCTCCTCTTTCTTCAGAAGGAGAATAGATGGCATGCAGACATCACAATTCCAGGTAACATGGAGGGAGCAATTTAGATTTATTTATTTATTCTTATCTTTATATGACCATAGTTAAAATCTTTTCATGCCAATACAACTGTTAATATTATATAATAACATGGCAATTACAATGCACTGCTTCAAATAACATCACGTAAATTTTCATTTTTGCAGTATGAACAGATTGTGGCAGAAGTACCAAATGGTACTTTAAAGGTATTTTCTTCCTGCTCATGTGCACGGAATGGGAGTTGCTGTGAGTATACAAACCCCAGGCACCACGGTGAGTAAAACAGGAAGGAGAGAAGGGGAGCACAGTGTCCCCACCACACAGCCCGGTTGCCAGCTCAGCCCTCAACTATGAGGCGGAGTGAAGGGCAAAACCTAAAGCCTGGGACAGGAAGATACCGTAACAGGTGTATCGTGATTGTGGAAACTGGAGTCATTGCTTCTGACTGAAGATCAGAAAAGCTTTTTGGAGGAGCGGTCACTGTCCTTCAATGAGCAGGGCATTTGGAGAAACTAAGAAAGGGTGGCGGGAGAGGGAAGAGAGGCATGAACGGGGAGGATGACACTGGCCCGCATCCCCTTGGCAGTGGCCATTCCTGTGCGAGCTGGATTCGCATGCTGCAGAGCCGATGCCTCCCCCTCTACCAGTGACTGAATAAACACCCCAGTTCTCCCTACTCTCAGGTAGGTACAACTCTGATGTGGGTCATACACTGCATCCCAGAGTTCCCCAGTAGAAACAAAACTTTGTTGCCCACAATGTGAATCTGCTCATTAACATTCCCTTTATGGATTTCCTTCCTTCCCCACTATCCTAGTGGTGTTTTCTTAATCATCTCCCCCACCTCCCCTCCCCAGAATATTTGCACTTGAATACATGTCTCAGGTCTGAGAATCCATCCTAAGACAAAGGATGTTTCAGTAGCTGGAACAAAGACCTGTAGGGCAATGAGTTGGGCTTACTTGGGGAGTATAAATGCCCCCAAGGTGGATGATGGCTTAGAAGTCCAGCGGAAGATGAGACTAGAATGATTGGGGTCATGATGTGAACCACCTGAATTCTGGATGAACTAATCTAACTTTCCTATAGACAATGGGAAACCATGGGAGTTGGGGGTAGTGACTAGGACTTCAAGCATCTGCTTCTCTGGCTCAGGGTCTTGTGGCTACATGTCTTTCTCCCAGCCCATCCATTCTGAATCCCCTGCTTGTTAGGGATTCTGCAGGATGCACCTAAGATCCACTGAGCTGATGTTTGCTTTTGAGGAAAACATGGACTTTCCTCTTCAGCTTCTTGAGCTTCTGTGTGAAAAGGGCTGGGATTTGGGGGAAGGTCCAAGTTCTCGGAACAGAATAGGCTGTTCTGGCATTAACTAGATTCTTCTTCACAGGCAGAAGAGGGAGAGTGGTTTCAGCCAGCAATCTCAGTTCTTCTAACCTCAGAAGGAATGTTTGATATGAAAGCGCACTTTCTAGCCTCAGACGGCCCTAAAAAAGCTCAGCTCACAGTGTTTATTTAGCACACCTGGTGACCAATAGGAAGAAGTTTCCAGCCTGTACTGGGGAATCAGATGGCAGTTGCTGGGGACACTGATGTTGTCAGGGCCGTTCACAGGGCTTTGCAGATGGGAGGATGTCCATCAAATACCATCCTATCCACTGAGGGCCTCCTGGGCTTTAGAGAACGCCCCCAGCCCTGATGAGTCTCTGATACAGCAGTGAGTAGACAGAAGGTTTCCCAACAAGAAGGTCCGAGGGACTGTTCACTCCTGTTCATCCAAAAGAAATGAAATGAAGAGAAGGAAAGGTATTTCTGCCTTTTTAGGAAGGCACTGGTGCTGGCCAACCAGAAAGCTAGATGGTCTTGTCATGCAGATGGGGGAAGGCAAAGGGATATCTTTAATCCTACTCATGTTGGCCCAGTGCTGCATTTGAGCCAGGTCCTGAGCTGGGTGCTGAGGGGAGCGTGGGGAAGGGGGAACAATGAGACCACAAGGCATTCACGATCGGGGGCCCCAACAAGGTATATACACATCTAACCAAAAGTTCAGAAGCAGTCTGACCAGAACCATGATGAAGTGCCAAGTTCCTGCAACGGTACAAATTCACATTTGGTTTAGAGTAGGGGTGATTTATGGGAAGACAAGAGGAGAAGGTGGCCTCTGATATGGGTCTTGTTGGATGTGGAGGGTTTTGACATATTGATAAGGGGCTTAGTGGCTATGGGAGTTTTATTCCCAGGGACATGATTGGGAGGAGTCAGAAGAGTCACTTGAGGTCCGGCTCCTGGGAAGGGTTCCTCTGCTCACTGCCTACCCGAAGACAATGAATGGTGTTACCTGGGAGCCGCCCTCCACTGATGCACCTTCTGTCACTCTTGGCACTCAGGCCCACGAGCAGGAGATCTGGCTGTAGTTCTGGCACATTCTGGCATTCAGGGAGACCATATCCCCTCTCTGAGACACTGTTCTACCCCTTAGAACCAAGGAGAGTTAAGTTGGCCAAGAGTTCCAGTGTTAGGGAAAGGTGGGCCCACAGAGGCTGTCTCAGTTCCTCCTCTCCCCACCCAGGGGAGAAGCCCTACTGGACTGAGCTACTAGTTTCTGACAGAAAAGAGGATGACCCATCCCTCAGGTGTGTTCAAGTGTGTGTGTGTGTGGATGTGTGTTAGGAAAATCACTGGAATGGGCCTCCCAAACATTTTAGAATTCCTTCAGACTGACACTTGCCCCAGTCATCGACCTTCCCCTCCCACACCTTCCAGCCCCAATCTAACCGCATGCCAGTTTGCCCACAGTACATGATGTGCTGATGCCCAGCCACTCAGGAAATTGGTTGGCTGCCAGGCTCAGCATAGGCTTGCCTCATGAGGAGAGCTGCTGGCTCCTGAAAGCCTTTTATTTGTGAGCCTGTGAATGCACACTCCTGTGTGCCAAGGTGCAACATGAGTCTAATGAAGGCATTATTCATGTGAAAAACTGAAATGCAAATAGACAGAGGCCCCCGCAAAAGACATTCTCTCAGAAACTAACCGGAAGACTGATGCACTGCCGGCTGGGGGTGGGTCACCCCTTTTCTTGCCAGCCCATTCTGGACTGTTTTCTTAGAGGAAATGCTTCCTTGGATGGAATTGGGGAATGTATTCTCATGACTTTGACCTCTGGTCCCAGGTGTGTCTTCTGGCAAGACCAAAGCCCTACCACTCATTCAGTGCCCCACCTCCTGCCCTTCTGGGTTCTTCTCTGCTGATTCTGCTAAGCTGCTTCTTAGAAGCATAGGCTTCTTGACTGGGTCCTCTCTGATGGGTGCTTCTTGGCTCTGTTGCACTTTTGTAGTCTTTGAATTGTTCAGCACTGACCTCCTCAAGTCAAGAGGACTTCTAGTCTGTGCTGGGCACTGTGGGGGGACATAGTACTCTGGTGGCTCACAGTCCAAGAAAGCAGATACCAGCCACCTGCAAATAAGTGCTTGAAAAGAGGCACAGAGAAGGTTCTAGAAATTGTGGACACGAATTCAGACTAACATCCAGCTTGGAGATGGTGGTGATGGTGGTGGTGGTGTGTGGTGTGTGTGTATGTGTGCGTGGTAGGGGAAGCAGATGGGGATAAGAACCAGGAAAGATACCAGGAGAAGGTGGCTTTGAGTTAAGAATGATGTAAAGGATTTGGTCAGGGAAAGATGGGGGATAATCCAGAGAACAGTGAGCAGGAAGATGGAAAAGCCAAGGCAGGTACAGGAAACTGAAGAACAGTTTGGCAGATGTGTGGGTGCAGTTGGGGATCAATGGAATTGATGTTGGAGAGATAGCCCTTTCTCAAGAGGCTTGAATGCTGTGTTAGGAAATTTAGACCTGTGAGCGGCATTTCTCTTTTGTCTCTCCAGATTCAGTCTCAACTCCACTGTGTCAGATGAATTACAAAAACGATCATCAATTACTCCCCTCCTTGCATCCATGCCCCCCCTGCCAGATACCTTTCACTGCTGTCCTGCTCTGAGCTCAGCCATGTGACTAGCTCAGCCAATGGGAAGTTAGCAGTTGCACATAAGCAGAGGTTTGAAAAGTGATTGCACCCTGGGGTTTGTCCCCTCTTAGAATCCTGCCAACAAGCGGATGAGCACGCCAATGGACAAGAGGAAGAACACGTGGAACACAACACATGAAAGAGCACTGACCACAAATGCTTGGGTGAGCCCCAGCAGAGATCAGCAGAACTCCCCAGTTGCGCCCAGGCCAAACTGCCAGCCTACAGGATTGTGAGCTAAATAAATGGTTGCTGTTTTAAGCTTCTAAGCGCCGGTGTGGTTTGTTACGTGGCAAAAGCCAACCACTACAGGAACAGGATCAGAGTCGAGGGACCAAGGTTTGGAGATCCTGAGGTATGAAGAGCATATATTGCACATGGGAGAAATGTAAATAATTGTGGCTGGAGCGCAGGCTATGGCAGGTTGCAAAAAATAGCCAGATCTTCTCTCCTCCCCTCAAGAAATAGACTCTATTTTTCTACCCCTCAAATCAGGATGTCCATGTGACTCGTCCTGGCCAAAGGTACAGAAGCAAATGCAATGGAAGCAGAGAGGTGAAAAGAACTTGCTCTTGGAGGTTTGTCTTTTTGCTACTCCTGGACCCCTTGTCTGCTTTGTACATAAGCCTAAGCTAGCAACCTGGAAGGCAAGAGATCTACGTGGAGAGAGGCCTGTGTCTTTCTAACCAGCTCACACAAGGCCATCCTAACTAGCTGGTCCTGGTCAACCCACCAATTTACTGCAGACACATGAGTGAGCCTAGCTGAGATCAGCCAAGCCAGGCACAGATCGGACCAGAAGAACTGCCCAACTGAGCCCAGCTTACATTGTAAATTGCTACGCTACAAAATCAAGGCCTAAATTATTGGTCATTGTCTTTAGGCGCTAATTTTGGAGTGGTCTGTAAAAGTTCCGTGATCCAGCCCTCCTGTTCTGATGTCAGGAGGCTGACACGTATGGGCTGCGTCGGTGAGTTCCTATGCTCTCTGCCTTCTGCTGGGACATTGAGATGGAGGCCTTTGTCCTCCTGGTTCCCGCCCTCCTGGGCCGCATGGTTTGGCCACAGACCCTGTCAGCCTGCCCTACAGCCACAGCTCACTTTCAGGGCTCTGGCAGTCACTGCTCCCTATGCTTCCTCCGTCCGGTGGGGGGTGGGGGTGGGGGTGGAAGGCTAACATCTCCCCGATGCTGCCAGCCCTGGGCTTCTTCAACCTTCCCTTAAACTTACCCATACCTTTGTCTTTGCCCCATGACCCACCGAGTGGCCACCTGTTTCTTGAAAGGACCCTTACTCGCACACCTTGTTGTGTGAACAGGTAGGATCTTTTTATGTTTTAGTAAACAGGCACATCCAGTTTAAGGAGAGTGGGGGAGATCTCCTGCTATGTCCTGCTCTGAACCTCCCACAAAAGCTGCTTTTGGCTTGGACATTTGGAAAGTCACGCTGGCGGACAGGACTGCCAAGGAACAACTTTCCTAGGAGCCATCTGGAGCTCTGCACTCTGCAGAGAATAGCCATCACCCGTTTCCTTGCCAACTCTCCAAGTTGAAGACTGAGAAATGAGCCCTTCCAGTGCCCCCTGGCACCTTTCCTCTTCATGAGAGAATTTCTCTGGAGCACTTTTAATCAAGCCTTGCGCCATTTAAAGCAAATCAGAATCACTTTGCGTGAGGACCTTGGCTAGCAGAAGCACGGCCTCGCCCCGTTTTTTCCTAACCACCACCCAGGCAGTCAGGGGCCCCGTGACATATCTCCCACCAGTGTGAGGCTCTGTGCAAGGCGTGGTATTGTTAACAATAGTAATAATTGGGGCGCCTGGGTGGCTCAGTCATTAAGCGTCTGCTTTGGCTCAGGTCATGATCCCAGGGTCCTGGGATCGAGCCCCGCATCGGGCTCCCTGCTCAGCAGGGAGCCTGCTTCTCCCTCTCCCTCTGCCTGCAGCTCCCCCTGCTTGTGCTCTCTCTCTGACAAATAAAGAAATAAAACATTAAAAAGAAAAAAAGAAAAACAATAGTAATAATTGATAACGATGAGGAGGATGATGATGATGAATAGCAAGGCAAGCCAAGGACCCACCTCTGCCACCACAATTGCCATTGTCTCTGATGGAGAAACATTCGCACCTCTGCCGGCAAGTTCAGACGGGAAGTGTTCTAATGTAGATCAGAGCGTGACAAGGGTGGTGTGAGTAGGGCTGATGTGTATTTCTCATCTAGAAGTGTGGGGCGGAGGACCCGTATCCGTTCAGTGGTGAGAAGTGTTCGACTGTAGGGAAGCACGAACCACTGCATGGGCCAGCTTGCACACCGTTACCACCATGTTTCTGCACCGGCCCGGGCGCAGGACCGGCGCGGCCCCCTCGCTCGGGGGGGAGCCACCCTTCCTCTTTGGGTGGAGCAGTACTGATCGCTTGCAGACAGAAGCACCGGCATTCCACTCCTGAGGCTGTCAAATCTGTAAGACATAGGGTGGGGGCTTTGGGAAACTGAAGCTTGATTACTTACGAAGAGACAAATGACAGAATCCAGGTAGGGATGAAAGGATTTGGTGACATTGGAGGGGAGATTGAGGGATTCATGTCTGCATTCACCTTTTAGGCAGGACAGTTCTTTATTGGATGGGACTGTCCTGTGCGTCACAGGATGGTTAGTGTCCCTGACCCCAGCCCATGAATGCCAGTATCACCTCCCAATCTGTGGAACAAGCAAACATGCCTCCTTCCTCTCCAACCAGTCCTCGGGGCTGGGTGGCAGGGCAAGATGGCCACTGACTGGGAAACACTGGCAGGGAGGGGGCCTCAGGGGCAGAGAGGGAAGGGCAACTTCCAAAAGCAGGGGGCGGGGGCGCATATCCAGGGACAACCTCCTGCAGGAGCTCTCCCTCTCTCTATGACTCTGTATGCACATGACCCAGCAACAGGACCCTGAACTGAAGAAACACTTAACCCCCACTGGAGACCAGAGGATGTGAAGCATTGAGGCAAGAGGCAGGATGAGTACAGGTGGGGAAGTCTCCAGTCTTCCCTGGTCAGTGGCAGCCAGTGGCCTCCATGGTTTTGGGTCCCAGGACAGTGAGGACCATCCGTCTGATGGTGAAGGCCCTGCTGGAGTGAAGAAGATATGTTCCATCTCTTCAACTTCCCCTATCCCATAAGACATTGTCTAGGGGCCGGAGGAAAGGAAGGAACTGATCACGGAGCTACTAGTGTAATTAGCTCAGACTTATTCCTGTTGCTCTCTGCCAGGAATGACCCTCCCCCAGGTCTTGCATGGCTGGCTCCTTCTCTTAATTCAGGTCTTTGCTGAACTAGACCTCTCCTCCCTACCTCAGCACTCGCTATCCTTTCTCCTAGTTATTTTCTTCAAAGAACTTGTCAGCATCTTAGATTAGATTATTTATTCACTTTCTTACATGAGCTTTCATGAACATAGGTTCACCGGAGCCGTAATTGGTCTGTCTCTTTCACTGTTATATCCCTAGTGCTGGGCACATAATAGGTACTCAATAAATATTTGTTGAATAAACTAATAGAATGCTGGGTGCTGTGCTAAGTAATTTACATGCATTGTCTCATACAAACCTCAAAGACTCTTGAGATAAATACTATATTGTCTCCCACATTTTGCAGAAACCAAGACTTGGGGGGAGAGTGTAAATAACCTGCTTGAAGAAAAATGGTGGGAAGGTCTTGCAAGCTGGGCTATGTTGTGGTTAATTTCCCCGTGAGTACCTGAAATCAAAGCTCCTCACCACTAAAAGGATAAATGTCTGTCCAAGCCCTACCCATCTAGATAAGAAATACATATTACCCCAACTAGAAAGTAGTATGCTACTTATAAACTGGTGCAGTGAGGATTTGATTGACTCCGGGACCCAGAGTCTTGCAGGAAAATAAGCAGAAATACAAATTACCATATTTTACAGGAGCGAATGCTAAGTGCCCCAAAAGAGGTGTGGCTGCATGCGGGACTGTGGCATTTTAGAGAAGGGGAGGTAATCATTCCCAGCCAGAAGTGGGAATGGGTCAGAGCAGAAGGCTGCATTAGCTGAGCCTGAAGGGTAGGAAGTATTTGTGTGTGTGGAAATGGAGCAGAGGAAGGGATGTGGGCCAGAACTTGCAGGGGTGTATCAGCTCTCCGGGGATTGGTGGCTCTGGAGTGAAGGATCTGCAGAGAAGGTGGTGGGAAATGGCCCTGGACAGGAGGCTGGGGACCACTGCCTGGAGGACAGTGAGCCAGAATGAGGGCGTTATATGTGTTATTAAGCAACGGGAGCGCCTTCGGTAATGATGATACAGGTAAGACAACAGGATCTACGCCCCACCAAAAACCTCCAATGCTTCCATTTCTGCAGGAAATCTCCAATGGGAGACCCAGTGAGAAAGCAGGACTGCCAGAACTCGTTGGAGGAGCTCCCTGAAAGGAAGATGTGCCTGGGAAATTCAGGGGTTATTTCTTGGGCATCTATGCTCCTTTTTCAAATCGTTTCCCTCAGAGTAGAAGCTAGAGAGATCGTGGTCTCATTTGCTCAAAAATATGATTTGGGGTTCATTCCGGCCCCAACCACACTTCCAGCCTCACCTCCACAGTATGCTCCCTACATCGTGCCTTCCACTCCTGTCCACTCGGCAACCCCCTGCCCTGCTCTATGGCTCCTCCTGGAGCAGCCACCCAGACTCCTCTGTACTCAGAGCCTGCGGGACAGACCCCTGGTAGATCCCTGTTTTCCTGCTGGCTCCCCGCTGGTCTTGGAGCTCCTGGGCGGCAGGGGGCACCTTCAGGCATTTGCTTCTTCTGCTGTTTGCTCTATACCAGTTATCTATTGTTATAACATTACCTCAAATGTAGTGGATGAAAACAATACAATTTACTATCTCTATCTCTAATTTCTGTGGTCTCATCTCAAGGTTCACCTGAAGAAGGATCTTCCCAGCTTACATGGTTGTTAGTAGGATTCAGGCCCTTGCAGGTGGTCAGACCCAAGGGCCTCAGCTTCTTGTTGCTGTCGGTGAAATGTTGCCCTTATTTCTAGCTGGTCGTTGGCCAGAGCCTGTTCTTGGTTCTTTGCCACTTCCCTAATGTGATGCTCCTTTCTTCAGCACCAGCAAAGGAGAGAGTCTCCTGGTAAGACGGGCATTACAATCCATGTCATGTGATCATGACAGTGACATCTGTCAGTCACCTTTGCAGAAGTCTCTTGGTTAGAAGCAAGAAAGTTCTGCCCACAATCCAAGGAAAGGGATTATGCAAGGGCAAGAACATCAAGAGGAGGGGTCATGGGGCCATTTTAGCATCTCTCTGCCACACATGCCTTTCTCCCAATCTCCCTGTCTACAAACCTGAGCCTAAATAAGATTTCGTGAAAGCTTCCTTTATCCATCCCAACTAGAATTCTCTCTTTTCTGAGCTCCCACGGGGCTTTGCTTAAGTTGTTCTTTGGTATCTCATACATTCATTCTGGAATTTAACAAATACATTTTGAGTATCTACTATATGCCTGATGCTAGAGGTAATACAGTGTAATGGTTAAGGCTACAAGTTCTGAAACCAGAAGCTCTCAGTCCAAATCCTGTGTCCTCTACTTCATCTGGGTCTCACCTGTAAATAACATTACCAGATACAAAGATTTATGAGTCAGGTTTAAATGAAATCACACATGTAAGAACCTTGACACCGAGCTGGGCTCATACCAAGAAAAGAGTAATGGTTAAATCTTAAGGTAGGTGCTAGGGACGTAATAGTGATTCCGTGGGATGTTGTCTTGCCTTCCCAGCATGCCGCCTGCCTTTTTGATGAGTGTTTAGGTGTGTGCCTCACCTCCCAGCAGGCTGTTTGTGACTTCCCTCAGAGCACATCGCAGCCTCTCTGTCACCTCAACACCACTTAGCATAAGGTCTAGGACACTCGAGGCTTTAGTGTCTAGGTCTCTAACCAATGCCCATTGGCAGCCCGTCATGGTCAATACAGCCTGGTCTTCCAACTCTGGTCTTCAAGCTACATCTGTCACGTGCCATGTGCTCAGATGTGAAATTATGGAATTGGGGAGAAATTACAGCTGACTGGGACATTCTGCCTCCCTCCTCCCCTGCTTGCCCTTTGGCAAATGCAGGTTACTAGCGTGTCCTGTGGATGAATTTCCCAGTGTGAGTACTCAGGGAGCCAGGGCTGGGAGTGGGTGGGCAGAGGGTGAATGGCACTGGCAGAGTAGGGAACAGAGCCAGAGCCTCTGAAACCACATGGTGGATGTTTTATTGTTTGCTTGCCCAGAATCAATCCTAATGTGCAAGAATCCTTGCTGTGTGAGTCTTACTGGGAGGTAGGGTTCTGTCTCACAGAGAAAGTCAAAGGCCCACCTATCCCCTTTCCGTATCTTGGCATTCAGGGCCTGGATGCTGAGGCAGAGTCTGGCTTTGGGCTGCCGGCTTTGGCTAGTTCAGGATAACACTGGCTATCTCAGGTTATCTCAGGGGTCCTAAACAGATAAGACAGACCAGCCCATCGAGCATCTTTCTACCCCATTTCAGCTTCTGAGATGCCTGTCTGTCTTGTGGCCAGGAAGGACGTGGTTCCGAGCTGAATCAAAGAGGGTGTGTCCTCTGCAAACAGCATTGTCTCAGCTCATGCTCTGGCTTCCCAGCTCCTTCCTTCCTTCCTTCCTTCCTTTCTTTCTTTCTTTCTTTCTTTCTTTCTTTCTTTCTTTCTTTCTTTCTTTCT
>NC_058403.1:71491353-71573161 GCF_002201575.2 Neomonachus schauinslandi
TCTTTCTTTCTTTCTTTCTTTCTTTCTTTCTTTCTTTCTTTCTTTCTGTCTTTCTTTCTTTCCTTTCTTCCTTCCTTCCTTCCTTCCTTCCTTCCTTTCTTTTCTTTCTCTCCTTTTCTCTTTCTTTCTTTTCTTTCTCTCCCTCTCTCTTTCTCTTTCTCTCTCTCTCTTTCTCTTTCTCTCTCTCTCTCTCTTCTTTCTTTTTTGCAGGGAAGTTGAGGGAGAGAGTAAAACTGCGATTAGCTGCCTGCATTTGCTGTCTGGGCCTGCACCCAGCTCATCAGGACAGTGCCCACAGCATTCACATGCCAAATATGTCACCAGGGGCTAATTGCAGCCTCAGAGACAGAGAGTGGAAGAGGAAAATTGGGCCATAAGAAAGTCAGAAAAGCAGTTGTTTTTTTTTTTAAGCTGCTACTTATAAAAATTAGGATTCTCAAACTGGAAAGAACCCTAGAACTAGAATCAAAGAGTTGGACTCAACCTCAGGAGTTGTCAAATCAGAAATTCATGCTGTGGCAGGCTGTGTACTCTGCCCCACCCAGGAGCTCCCACTTCTTCCTTGCTATCAGTATCCCAGTTTGGTGAGGTACCGGCACCCATGATTTCATGGGCCCTCCCCATGCACACCAGCTTATTAAGCTAATTCTTGTCTTTTTGCCAGTGATTGGTTGAGGCACACCAGTGTGACTCCACCCTAGCCCACAACATGGAAAGGGAAACCTGTGAAAGCTTCTGGGCATATTTTCTTCATTTGTGAAAGAGATTCAATACTTGCTCCTTCCCATATTCCAGTATATTTGTGTGAGGAAGCGTCACTTGCAACTGTGGCTGCCTCTTGGACCATGAATCCCGGAGAAGCTGTCCCAAAGCCCTGACATCCTTTGTGTGCTGCATCATATACTAGTGGACTCACCCTGTGTCAGGACTTTCTATTATGTTAGATAACAGGACGCCTTATTATGATAGATAACAAATTATGGTTTAAGCAACTTTTAATTTGTGATTCTGTTAGTTGCAGCCTCAAGTCTCCTAACTGATGTGGTTACCCACACCCCCTTCGCTGGCCTCTGCCAGAACACCTCCAGGAATGGAGCACTCGCTACCTTCCTGCCTCAAGCCAGCCGAGGCCTTTGGACAGCAGCGGATGTCCTCTCTGATACCAAACTGAAATCAGATCCTTGCAACTAACCCCATGATGAAGCTGATTTCTGCCCTTCGGGATCAAAAAGAACAAGTCATCATCCTCTTTCCTGGGACTTCTCTGTAGGCCTTGGAGGACAGCTTTCATGTCCATCTGCGTTCTTGGTTTTTGCCATTTTTTCGGGTCAGTGAGAGCCACCATATCCAAGGCTGACTCCAACTCCCACCTAAACCTATTACCTTATACATGAGAAAACCAGGGCTGAGAGAGGGGACAGGGCCTGCTCAAGGTCACGCAGCTGGCCAGAGGCAGAGCCCCTCAATAATGGAAGGCAGATGGTGAGAATGACATGGAAAGAATATAGGCAATAAGAGCTATTGATCATTTTTAGGTGGGGATGAACCAATCAGCTTCCTGAAGGGAGGTAGCATCTGAGCTTGATCTTAAAGTGTGAGTAGTATTCTAAAAAGAGAGAGGGAGAGAGAGAGAAGAACCCATAAGTAAACACAAGAATGGCCTCTGCAGCCATGTCAGCATCACCCACCTGAGTAGCTTTCTGGCAGAGAGCTGAGCCTGAGCTCCTGTGAGACAGCTCATCCCTTCTAATTCTTAGAAAGTTCTTTCTTAAGCTAAACTGAGGCCTATACTTCTGTGTCTCTCATCCATTGGTCCTAAGTCTGCCTTCTAAGGCCCTTGAGAACAAGGCACTACCTCATCCTCACAGCAGACTGTCGCCATGGGGAAGGTCCCAGACTTCCCATTTCTCTAGAGCTGAATGCCCCAATTCTTCTGGTCATTTCCCACAGGACTTTGCTTCCTTGTCCTGGTCATTAACCTTGGGACCTGCCCCAATTTGTTAACATTCCTTAAAGTTGGTTGCCCAGAACTGAGCATAATACTCTAGGGTGGTCTTCCATTGTGAATGGAAACCATCTCTACCCATGCAGCTTACAATCTATGTTATGTATTCTACTATCCTCATCAACTTAACTCTGAACCATGATAGAAAATTCTTGCCCAGCAAGATAAAAGTTGCAAATAATGTTACTGTTTATATCGAGAACTTCCCGAGAGACTTACCAACTCTTCAATAGAAAGCATCAAACGACAGTTTGCACCCCAATACTCTCTGAGCCCTTTGCCTCAGGTCCTTGCCTTGCTGGGTCCCCCAGTCTTAAACTATTATGTAATGAGCCCCACCCAACCCTACCCAAACGCTACCTTCCCCAGATGAAAGACTCATCTTAAACCAGACTTCAAAAATCCCAGAAAGTATCTTGCCTTTGTCCGACTCTCTCCTGGACACTCCTAAGACTCTGTTGAAGTAGAAGTCTCCTTTCTACAGTAAGAATAGATTCAGTTTTTTCTTATCAGCAGGTTGCTTTGGTGATTCCGTGGGGAGCCAGCACTGGGCACCAGCAAACAATAGAAAAAGAGGCACCTTTACCTCCCTGACTCATTTGCTGAGGGGCACCACCTTCCAGGCCTCTAACCTCCCAGGTGCCCTTATCATGGACTGTGAAGAGGCTCTTCTTCTCAGGATTTCCAAAGGACTCTGGGCCATTTCTTTCCATGTTCTCCCATCTTCTTACAACTGGGGTTTTTCCCCCTGGAATTTGAGAAGCAGGAAGCTTCACATTGCATGACCTGCTACCCCAGTCACCTATCACCCATTGCCTGTCTCATTTCACTCAATCACTTTATCTCTCCCTCCCTATATACAGATAAATTAATCTAGAAATATCAGTAGCCACAAAGACAGGGAGATAGTGCTCCTTAGTCCCAATGGCCTCCCTTATACTGTTCATGTTCTCTTAGCATTTTCTCACTCAATTTTGAGCTTTAACAAGTCTGCTTCCAAAATGGTCACACTCCGTTTTTTAACACACCTTTAATTGCCTTTTCTTTTTTCCTGGGGAAATTTCAGGCCGCAATTTCGGCAGCAGTCCATGTTCCAATGGATTAGCTGTGGAACAATTATTTTGATAAATGCATATGTCTAAGAAATGGATTCCAAAGACAGCCTGCCTAGCATGTGACCTTGAGCTGGATGACCTTGTGCAAATCCCTCCCCTTTGCCAGCCCAGTTTCCTCCTCTGTGAAGGAAAGCCTGGGATTGATGGTCTCCAAGGGCCCTATAGCCCCTTGAGGTCCTACAGTTCTCTGATTCCATGCCTAAAAGAGAAGGCATTTGGAGGAAATTATTACGTTGTTGTTTTAAATTATAAAAACAAAACAGACTTGTAAAACAAAAGTGTGCAAAACCTAAAATGTGGGTGTTTCTTCCTTCTCTCATCAATCCCCCCTGGAGAGGGCATTTCGGGGGCAGTTTTTGGCAAGTGCATTCAGTGCATGGTTTTTGATAATATTGACCCCAGTGATCCCCAATTCACTGGGACAACTAAGGGCTATTCTGAGAAGGAACTGTGTGTGTTCTTACAGTTTCTCTTCTCCCTGGAGAAAAATTGCAGAATTTTTCATGTTGTTTAGGAGTTGCACAGCTCTGCTGCCCGTGACCTCACCTATGTCTTTGTCAGAAAATAGAACACAGAATCCTGGCCTTAACCCAAGACTCAGATTTGCAGGGACCAAGACTTTGGGAGAGCCAGTGACCAGGGCACTGCCTGTCTCACAGCAGCCGTGGCTGGATATGCAGGTGCAGAGACTAGAGCCTCGGGCAGTAAGATTGACCTCAGCAGGGGCGCCGGGGTGGCTCAGTCGTTAAGCATCTGCCTTCGGCTCAGGTCATGATCTCAGAGTCCTGGGATCGAGCCCCATATCGGGCTCCCTGCTTGGCTGGAAGCCTGCTTCTCCCTCTCCCGCTCCCCCTGCTTGTGTTCTCTCTCCAGCTGTGTCTCTCTCTGTCAAAAAAATAAATAAAATCTTCAAAAAAAAAAAAAAAGATTGACCTCAGCACTTCCGTCGTCCCATAAACATGAACATCACCTTCCTCTGTGTGTCTAAAGAGTTGATCAATTGGAGTTAGACTCTGTAGCAGAGACCTAAGATGATACAAATTGCTGGAGCATAACATAGAGGTGCATTTTTTTAAATTTAAATTCAATTAGCTAATATATTATTACTAGTTTTAGAGATAGAGTTCAGTTGCATATAACATCCAGTGCTCATCACATCACCTGCCTCCCCTTAATGCCCATTACCCAGTTACCCCTTCCCCCTACCCACCTACCCTCCAGCAACATTCAGTTTGTTTCCTATAGTTAAGAGTCTCTCATGGTTTGTCTCCCTCTCTGACTTCTTCCCATTCAGTTTTCCCTCCCTTTCCCTATGATCCTCTGCACTGTTTCTTATATTCCACATATGAGTGAAACCATATGATAATTGTCTCTCTTTGATTGACTGATTTCACTCAGCATAATACCCTCCAGTTCCATCCATGTTGATGTAAAAGGAAAGATTTCACCCTTTCTGATAGCTAAGTAATATTCCATTGTACGTGTGTGTATATATATATATACACACCACGTCTTCTTTATCCATTCCTCAGTCAATGGACATCTGGGCTCTTTCCACAGTTTGGCTATTGTGGACACTGCTGCTATGAACATTGGGGTGCAGGTACCCCTTCGGATCACTACACTTGTATCTTTGGGGTAAATATTATCTGCCATCTTGGGGAAGCAGCCCATTTGGGAGGAAAGGATTGAGGGCACTGACTGCTCAAGTTTTCAGCCACCTGGTTGGCCCCTTTGCATGCACTGCACACCTGCCTCAAGGAGGGTCAGATCCAAGGGAGGAGGAGTGATCAGAACTCAGTGTGGTCTCAGGAGGGAGATCTGGACACAGCTGTACAGATGTGGGTGTGAAATGTGACTCAGTGTTCAAGGGGCAGGTGCCAGGAGAGACACGCAAGGGAGGATGAAAAATTGGGCTGCTCAGAAGGCGAGGTGGCAGAGGAGGGCTGGCCACAAGACACTCTGGGGAGGTTAAACAGGGAGATTCAACGAGCAATAGTTGGCTGAAACCGGTCCATAGCGGCAGGCAAACTGCACCACACCAACAGCCTAGGCCTCAATCCCCAGAGGGGTCTGGGGCCTAGAGAAGCTCATTAGGGGTTAAAGAAGCAGAAGGCAAAAAACCCCCAAGATGTTCAGATACTTGCCATAATACCACTAGCTTGTTTGTTCATCCATTCACTCAGTAAATGTTTATTGAGCTTTTTTATGTGCCAAGCCCTGGGATATAATGATAAATAAGAGAGACAAGGTTCTTGCTCTTATGAAGGCTTCAGTTTAGTGAGGGAGGCAGCCATTAAGTTAATTTCAAGGTGAATGTCCAGGCAGGCAAGTGGGAATAGAGTGCTGGGGGTCTGGGTGTAGACAGGCTCAGAGAGTGACCAGCACTGCAAACCAGAGGGCAGAGGGAGCAGGTGCTTACAAAGAAGTCAACCATGTGGAACGGGGTTGAGGAAGGTTGTTGGCATAAGCCTGGGGAGAGCTGATGATCCTAGGGTGGGGGCTATAGATTCTAGAAGAGTCTAGCAGGTACATCTAGCTGAGTTGGTGTTGGATTGGACGTGTCAGGATGGAGAATGGGGAGTCATGGGTGACCCTTAGGTTTATGGCTTCGAGTTGAGTGAAGTTGGGGTAGAAGTAGGGAGCTCCCCACCACACAGTCTCAGCAGCTCCCAACCACATGGTCACATGACCTCCGATTCAGGTTGAAAGTGTTTCCTCCCTACAAAGCCACAAGGAGGGGGCCAGCAGTCTCTGTTCCCCTTGAGGATTAATTCATTCTCAATGTTTCCTTCTCAACAATGAGTTGAGATAACCAAAATTAGGAACTGGCATTTGGAAGGGGAGACTTAGGAGCACTTCCTTAAAAGGAAGGTGGGCGAAGTTGATGGGAAGCAGGGTCCCAGGAGTGACAAGGGGTGGGACAGTGCAAGGAATTTTAACAATCTTATGGAAAAATCCACTCTTCCCATGAGCTTACCTAGCAATGGATAGTCTATGTGCTCAGTTTCTTCATCTGTCAGAGGCAGTCACCTCACAGGATTGTGGAGAGAAATAAAGTAGACCAGGCATGTTACAAAGCACCGTCCTAAAGTACAGCAGGTACTTGGCAAACATTAGCTTCCATCCTTTACCCTTGGCCTCAACCAGCCCCTGTGGAATGGAGGATATGGACTGCCCTGGCTTACCATGAGGATTGAGTAGAGCAAGTACATTGAAGCCCTTGACAACCTGCACGGTATTACACAAACAAGTATAATTACCAAAGAGACGATGGTGATTTATGATAACAATTATAATGAAATGTGACCTGCGGGGTCAGTAGACTTGTAAACAGCAGAGATAGCCAGGAGGCCCTGTAGCTACTGTCCTCCCTATGCAACAAATATGGGTGGGAGCAGCATAGCTGGCTAGGAAGAGTTTGGGATGTGGTCAGAGGGACTTGGAATCAAATCTGGATTCTGCCACTACAACCTATGGGACCTTATCAAACTTTGTCGCCTCTCGGAGTCTTATCCCTTCATGTGAACAATATAGATAATGCTGTCTAGTTCAGAGGGTTGTCACCAGCAAGCAAGCTAACACGTAGAGCTCCTGGCACACACCAGCTGGAAAACCAGTGTCAGTTGCAGGTAAAGGGGTAGGGAACCTGACCCTGCAGCGCCTCAGCTTCCTCAGCTGTGAAATGTGGATGATAATTGTATCTGCGTCCTAGGGTTTAATGATCAGATCATACAGTGTGAAGGAAGTACATAGAACAATACCTAACCTCGTCAATGCTAATTATTACCAAAATAGGTGTTCTACCCCTGCTCCAGACCCCCTCTGACTGTTACCTGTGGCACTTACCTGTGGGAAGGAGACTCCTTTAGCATAGGAAGTGCTATCTCACATCCCTATAGGGAGCAGCCTGGAAGGTGTTTGGGAGGTATGGCTGGACTCTTTTGGTAACCTTGGCAGAGCCTGTGATTCTTTTACAATTCTAAATTCTATCATTCACACCTATCATTCTACTGTAGGTGGTAGGGATAGCCTCTGTATTAATCAAGGTTCTACAGAGCCAATAGGAGATAGATGATGCATAGATAGATAGATAGATAGATAGATAGATAGATAGATAGATAGATAGATGATAGATAGATAGATAGATAGATAGACAGATAATTTTAAAGAATTGGCTCATGTGATTTTGGAGGCTTTGTACGTCCAAAGTCTACAGGGTAGGCCAGCAAGCTGAAGACCAGGGAAGAGTTGCAGTTTTAGTCCAAAGGCAGTCTGCTGGCAAAGTTCCTTCTTGCTCAGGGGAAGCCAGTCTTTGTGTTAGTCAGGCCTTCCTTCAGCTGATTGGATGAGGCCCACCCACATTATGGAGGGCAACCTGTTTGACTCAAATCCCACTGATTTAAATGTTAATCTCATCCAAAAAACACCTTCACAGAAAACATCCAAAATAACATTTGACTAAATATCTGGCTACCATGGCCTGGGCAAGTTGACAGACACATAATATTAACCATCATAGGTACTTTCTTCTACTTTTCTTCTGTATTAAATATTCTGGATTCAAGCTAAGGCTTTGAAAGAAATGGAAACATCCGTAACTTCCCATGGGCCTGAAACAGACCCTAGGACCCCATAATGCTCACTTACCTCCCTTGAGATGACTTAGTATCAGCCTAGAAATCAGTGATTCCAACTGGAGATGGAGAAGCAGACCCAGAGAGGGGGAATAATTTACCCAGGTCACACAACAAAGCCAAACCTTCCGCCTGGGGCTCCCAGCCAGCTCCATGTTCTCAGAGTGGGTGTTGACTTCACTTACCCCGTAAAGACTGAGGAGAGACTCTTTGATGTATACAGAGGCCTCTGTCTGCTCACCACCATATCTCTGTAAGATCAGCTATTTCTAAAGGGAATTGTCCAGCCTTTTCTTCCCCCCCCCCCCCCCGCCTCCAATTCATTGTCTTCTGCTGAGCTGAACTGGATTGGGAAGATCACTGACATTAATTTGCACTGAGGAGAAGTTAGTGATTTCTCCCCTTTGGATATGACAAGGCTTCCTGAAGCTTGTAATCAGATAAGCTATTTTATCTCTTCTGCTGAAGGTTCCTCAGAAGAATCAGAGAATCTTGGAGCAGTAAGGAGCTTCTTTAAGAGTTTTATCCTGTTCTTTCACTTTGCAGATGAAGAAACAAAGAGCCCAGGGTAGGGAAGTCATGTGCCCCAGACAGTAGGAAGCACAGCTAATCAGCTGCCCTAGCAGTGTTCTCTTCTTTTATCTGGACCTCTGTCCTAGGAAGGAGGAGCCTGGGGCTGGCTCAGGCAGAGGAGAGGTAGAAGGGAAGGCTCCATAGGAAGCCACTCCCACAGGTGAGATGTGATGGGCCCTGGGAGAGGTTGCAAGGTGGATGGGGAAAATGAAGGCTAAACCCTGTATACAAATACAATTCCAAGAGACAATTGGAGTGGCATAGTGACTGGTTAGATGTGAGTCAGGAGAAGGACAGACTTCAGAGTTCCTGACTTGATTACTGGGTAAATAGACATTCATCCTGGGTGAATACCAGGACCAGGAATGGGTTGGAGGTGGGAGGTTTAGAGGGATAGGCCATGAGCTTTGTACACATCAGGGGAGGTATTTGTGGGATGCCCAGAAGGGACTGTTTGGTAGGCAGTGGGATGTGTGGACCTGAAGTTCAGAGCACAGGACTGAACATGAGATGTAGGATTCCACCAGCATGTTCTGGAAGCTGAACCCAGGGAGGGTGGATCAGGCAGAAAGAGCTCCTGGTCAGGCAAAAGCAGAGCCAGAGCATCTCCTGGGTCTGTGTTTGTGAAGTCATATTCTCGAAGGAGGATGATAAGGAATTTCAGGACAGAATTTCCCCAGGGTTTCTGTCCTACATTTGCATAGTCTACACCTCCTTTGACCAACATCTTATATGTCTGTTGATATGATACTGCTGCTCCCTGCCCAAAGAAGCCAATGCCCAAATTTTCAGGAGCAGTAAGACTGTTTGCTGCTTTCGATCTTGATAGAGTTTCCTTGGAGTTGGGGGAACTCAGAAGAAGAGGATACATATGTGACTAGCACCTCAGTCTCTCCACCACTCAAGGTGCTCCAGGCTGAGTAGAGCATGTGCTGAGTTCTCTGACCCCTCCCAACCCAGGCAGGCCCACAGCTACACAGAAGGGACAGAGCTAGCCGCTGAGAGGTTAAGTGGCTTTCTCCGGTGCCCTAAGTGCAGCATTAAGAACCAATGTCAGTAATTTGTCACCTTGAGTTCCTCCAGCTGCTTGGTAATTCATGTTAAATCCCAAATGAATATGTGTGCTGCTTCCTGGCAGGTTCAAAAATATAGAGGTCAAGAGCAAATGAAAGCATTTCTGGGATTTCTTAGATCAGGTGACTTAACCTTTTTTTAAAAATTATTTTTAAATAACTCACTGTAGATTTAGCAGAAATTCCATTCAGAAGGACTGTGGCATAGCAGCATGAGTTGACAACTCTTCTCCTAAATTATGCATTATTTATTCAGTGCCAACTATAAACCCAACCGGTGACAAGCTAAATTAAACTTCCTGGCACACACATGCAGAGTTCAGAAACAATGGAGTGACAGCAGCCTAGTCTTGAGGTGACCCCTCTTGAAGAGGACAGAATGTTGGGGGTGAGGATTTTTCCTTCCTCTAAATAGGGAAGGGGAACTTGGCCACACGCCTGTGTGCCCAGCACTGTGCTAGGAGCTGTCCATCTGTGACGACATTTGTTCTCCACCACAACGTGTGAGGTGTGTTATCTTTATCTTTATTTTACAGGTAAGCAAGTGGGAGCTTTCAGGGTGATAGTAACTCACCTAAAGCCTCAAGCCCAAGTCTCCAATTCAAAATCCAGAGCTCTTTTCAATAATGCATTAGAAGAAACTGGCAGCTGTTGTGGTAGCTAGTCTCCAAGATGGCCCCAATTCACTTATCTCCGTGTTGACGCCTTTGTGTAGATGTCTCCATGCTGAATCCAGGCTGGCCCTGTGTAACCAAATGAATGCAGCAGGAGTGATGCTGTGTGACTTCTGAAGCTAGGTCATAAGAAGCCTTTTAGCCTCTTGATCTTTTAGAATGTTTGTTCTGGAAAGAGTGAAGGGGTTCAAAGCAAGACCCCCCAGATGTGCCACTTTGGCATGTGGACTATTTTGAGCTGAAGGCAGTTGACACCCTGCAAGCTTAAGAGATTTTGTCCCTCCCTTAACTACCTAGAAGAATCTAAACTGGGAGATCTTTCCCAGAATAAGAATTATTACCAGAGATAAATTTTATCTAAATGACCCACCTATATGGCTAGGCAAACATCTAATTACCAAACATCTGCTCTTCTTATTGCCCTATGAATTTCCCTCCTCCCCTTTGAAGCCCCAATCCCCTATCTTATTCCTTATCTCAGGATGGCATATATACTTTATTTTACCTTTCTGTCTTTGAACCTCTCATGTATGTGGAGTTCCTGTATGTATGAAATTAAATTTTATTTATCTGCCTCCTGTTGATTTAATTCTTAGACCAGCAGGAAGAATATTTGATGGATAGAGAAAAAGTTTTCCTCCCCAACAGTAGCCAGTTACCCTCTAAGAAGTCTGACTTCTCCAAGACCACCATGCTAGGAGGAAGCCCAAGCTAGGCAGATAAAGAGGCTACATGGAGAGAGAGTGAAAACTCAGCCAGCCTCCAGGTGTTCAAACCATCTCAGCTGAGGCACAAAATATATGAGTAAATAAGCCCTTTGAATGTTCCCACTTAGTCAAATCTTCAGATGACTCCAGTTCCTCAGCTGTCCACTGACTGCCACCACATGAGGAACCCCAGGTAAGAACTCACACCAGTCAGAATGGCTAAAATTAACAAGTCAGGAGACGACAGATGTTGGCCAAGATACAGAGAAAGGGGTACACTCCTACACTGTTGGTGGGAATGCAAGCTGGTGCAGCCATTCTGGAAAACAGTATGGAGGTTCCTCAAAAAGTTCAAAATAAAGCTACCCTACGACCCAGCAATTACACTACTGGGTATTTACCCCAAAGATACAAATGTGATGATCCACAGGGGCACTTGCATCCCAATGTTTATAGCAACAATGTCCACAATAACCAAACTGTGGAAAGAGCCCAGATGTCCATCAATAGATGAATGAATAAAGAAGATGTGGTATCTATATATAATGGAATATTATGCAGCCATCAAAAAAATGAAATATTGCCATTTGCAATGGTGTGGATGGAACTAGAGGGTCTTATGCTAAGCAAAATAAGTCAATCAGAGAAAGAATTATCATATGATCTCACTGATATGTGGTATTTAAGAAACAAGGCCGATGATCATATAGGAAGAGAGGAAAAAATGGAACAAAAAACCAGAGAGGGAGACAAACCATAAGAGACTCTTTTTTTTTTTTTTTAAGATTTTATTTATTTATTTGACAGAGAGAGACACAGCGAGAGAGGGAACACAAGCAGGGGGAGTGGGAGAGGGAGAAGCAGGCTTCCCGTGGAGCAGGGAGCCCAATGAGGGGCTCGATCCCAGGACCCTGGGATCATGACCTGAGCTGAAGGCAGATGCTTAACAACTGAGCCACCCAGGTGCCCCACCATAAGAGACTCTTAATCTCAGGAAACAAACTGAGAGTTGCTGGAGGGGAGGGGGGTGGCAGAGATGGGGTGGCTGGGTGATAGACACTGGGGAGGGTATGTGCTATGGTGAGCACTGTGTATTATGTAAGACTAATGAATCACAGACCCGTACCCCTGAAACAAATAATGTACTCTATGTTAATAATAATAATAATAATAATAATAAAAGAACTACCCAGCTGAGCTCAGTCAACCCTCAGAATCATGGGAAAGAATAATAAATTTTTGCTTTAAATGAGCAAATTTTGGAGTTGTTTGTTGCACAATGATAACCAAAACAATTGGGTTCAGGACTATTTTATCTATAATAGTCATTACCACCATTTTTATTAACCACTTACTATATGGCAGACACTGTACTAAGAATTCTATGTTTATTATTCCATTTGATTTTCATGAGAATGCTATGAGACAGTGTTTATTATTATTCACTATATCTGCTTTACATAAGAGAAAGGTTCAGAGATGTTAAGTAATAAGCCCAAGGTCACAAAGCTAGTAAGCGGGAAAACCAGGATTGAAACGCCAACAATCCACCTCTAGACCTCATGCTATTACACGTTGCTCTGCTCTGTTACTAGATGCAGGTGAGTCGGGGAACTCAGATCTGAGGGGTTTGCCTTAAAAAGTCTTACTTTGCCTAGAGCTTATTCTGGAAGTTTTAGAGCAGTCATCTGGGTTTGGGCTGAGTCTTCTGGGGACAAGCAGCCAGGACTTTGTGAATTCATTCTCACGGAGAAACAAATGGTTCTGACCTTTTCTTTTTAAAATGTTTTTCAAGGGAAGTCAGTGCTGTCAGCAGGGTCTAGATTGATGGCATCGGATGCTGAGAAGTAGAGCCTCCACCCTGTGTCGCATCACTGGGTACCTTGGGTCAGATCAGCCAGAGACACAGCAGGGCTTGGAAATGTCACATCGATTGCCTATTCAGAACACAGTCTCCCTCTCTTTCCTCCCCACCTTCCTGCTTTTCTTGTCTGTAGGACATCGGGAGCTGTGTTCAATGTCCTGTCCTCAGAAGAAGAGATAGACAAAGGAGGAATCCATTCACATAAAATTAGAGGGCAGAAATGAGGACAGGAAATAAAGGGTAGGGGTAGAGAACCAGGTCTCTGAGTGCAGACATAAGAGCCAACACTACTGGATCCTCCAGGCTGGGCCAGGTGTGGGCAGCAGGTCAGAGACACACAGTCCCATGCACCCCTGTGACGTGTCCTTCCATGGGTAGCTGGGCACAAGGGACTGTGGCTCTGATTGCTGTGGTAGCTCTTGTTCTGGGCCTCAGTATTGAAAGGTGCTGATCTCCAGCGTGTGCCTCTGTTTCTCTTCTCTTTCCTTCAGCTGGGCCTCTCCATGGTGCCTGCCCTCCATATACACAACGCTGTCCATGGAACGCGTGCTGAAGCAGGCACCGAGTGAGGCACAGGGACGGGACTGGCCCTGCTCCCAGGAAGATATGTTAGCCTGCTGGGAATGTCCTCCACATTCGAGCCTCCCAAGAGCTTCCTGTCCATCCCCATCTGGGTTCTGCCTCTCCATCCCCTGCCTCTCCATCCTCATCTGGGTTCTGCCTTGCTCACCTGAAATCCTCTACCGGCACAGCTTTCATCACAGTTGGGGAAGTCTCTTCTTCACACCCGTTGTCATTACTTTTCCCAAACATCAGTCCTTTACGCCCACATTTACCATTTACCCCTATATCCATATGCCAGATGCACTATCAGTTATTTACTAGCTTTCTTTAAATTGACTTTTCCTTTATACATAAATTAATTTCTTTTGAAAGTGAAAACATAGGATAAAAAAACAGAACCACTTGCCATAAATAGAAGACATCAGAACAAATGAATGCAGTAAAAAACAAAAGTGTCATTAAATTTTAAATATTATTGTCCGCCAAGCTCTAGGCTTGAGACTTGTCCTATGTTTACTAGAAGGAATGTTAGTCTCTGTTACAAATGCACCAATGGAGACTTATTAATGTAAACTAAAAAACAAAACAAAACAAAAAGAATGAAAAGGGCAATTTAAGGCTGTTCAGTGTTGTGTTTGTATCCACCCAAAATCATTTCTCCTCCCACCCATGGCCCATATTTCACGCTGTGATAGTCACTGTCTAACCAATTCTGATGTGTCTTTAAAGAGCAGCTCAAAGGCTTCACTGTCTCCCAAAGCCTTTCCTTACCACTCCTGCCTCTATCTTTCCCTTCTTTCTTTAAATATTTATAGTAACAGATACCATTTTATGGTGAACCAATACCATTCATTATGACACTTATTTTAATCTTTTGTTCTGGGGCTCTGCGTCCTCTTTTTCCAGGGTCTCACACTCCTAGAAGGCAGTAACTGTAAACTCTTTTTTTGATGTGCAATTGTGAAGGGGGAGGGGTGAGGATTTCACACAGTCTCTTTCATGCTGCTGAGCACAAAGGTGATGCTTGATTTACCCTAACGAATTAAATGTAATTCCTTTTTCTGTTATTTAGAATTGTGTTGCTCTTAAGTTGATTTCATACCATCATATCATATAACATGTATAAAAATAACAAAATAATGTCCCAGATCAGTGTGTTTATTTCATGCAATGTGCAATAAAACACAATTCTGGTGTAACAAAAAGAATTAGCAAAATCACCTCCATTTTGTATAAAGGCTGTGCTGTCCAGAGTTACAGTCACATACATTAGAGAAGGAAAGCATTTGAGATTTATAACTGACTAAATTTAACTCTTACTCTCTTACTTATCCATTCAACAAAACTTGACAGCACCTACCACATAACAAACACCAGTAACCTCTAGAGGAATAAAGATGAAGAATAAGTTGTTTCTGACTTGGAGAAACTCATAATTTAGAAAGAGAGATGACGTGAAAACCAATCATTATAGCTCAATGCAAATGTAATAATGCAGGTCTATGGGAGCCAGGACAAAGATTCGGTTCTGACTAGGAACACTGGAAAAGGTTACATAAAAGAGATGACCTTTGAATTAAGCTTTGAAAATAGCCAGACTTGTCAGAGAAAGGGCAAATCAGGCTAAGGAATGAGTAGGAGCAAAGGCTTGGAGGTTTGCATCTGTTTTAGAAGTGGTCAGTGACTAGAGTGGGTTATTGTATAGAATATTTGGAGAAATGGACAGGAGATAGAACTGGAATGAGAAGAAGGGGCCAAACTGGGAAGGGCTTTATGTGCCTGGCAGTGGGGAGTTGTTGAAGGTCTTTAAATAGGAATGTGTAATAGAGATGGTTAGTTTTCTACTGTGATTACTTATTATCTCCTTCCTTCCTTTTTACAGAATCCTGCTGTTTAGCTGAGACTATGAATTTCCAAAGCCAAGGGTTGTATTCCTCAGCTTCCCATGCAATTAGAGGCAGCCATATGAGTAAGTTTTGACAGAGATATAAGCAAAGCATTGTGTGGAACTTATAGGAAGGCTGTTTAAAGGGAGGTGCGTTAGCTAGATGAGCCCTGATTTTCCCTTCTGCATTTCCTCTTCTTTTGGTTTACAACTTGGACATGATAGTTAGAGTTCTAGCAACCCTTTTGGACTACAAAGTCACCTTGATAATGAAAGCCAGAACTGAAAATGACAGCATAGAAGGAGAAGCTACCAACTCTCTGTTATCTTTTCTTTTATGGAAATGAAGCTTTTATGTTATTTAAATAAATGTCATTTGGGGAGCTTTATAATACCCAGCCAAACCCTGTCTTAATAAATATAGGGTGTCACAATCTTTCTGATTTAAAGACCATGTCTGACAACTCCAATATCTGGATATGCTTTGGATCTGCTTATGTCTATTTTTTTCCTCTTGGTTTTCAGTCATTTGATCCTGCCTCCTGGTATCCTTGGCAATTTTCCTCAGTTGCACTAGTCACATTTTATGTGTTCAATAGCCAAATATGGCTAGCAGCTACTGTATTGGCCACTGCATATTATAGAATAATTCCATCATTGCAAAAAATAGACATGATGGGTATAGAGATTATTTGATGCTCTGGAGGATATTATTTTCCTCCAGAGGAAACTTTCATTTCTGATCAGCAATTAGGCTAGGGACTCCTTTGGTTTGCTAGATCCTCCACTCCAACTTTGGTCTTTCTAGCCCCATGAGATTATTGAATCAGCTGCTCAGCTTCTCAAACTCCAAACTGCTAATTACAAATGGGCAAATGCCTCAAGAAAGGCTATGTGCCAGGTTTACCCCTTTGTACTTCCCTTCTTTGCAGAATCTTGGCCCTTCAAATTTTTGGCCTTGGTAGCTCTCCAAGGATTTCAAATGGACTTTAAAAAAAAAAAAACAATAAATTTTATCTAATTTCCAGTTAATTCTTGCAGAAAGGTTGGTCTGATACAAGCTAGTCTGCCCTAGCTGGAAGCAGAAATCACATCTCTGTTTTAGGCACATGGATCTGGGGGCAGTGCAGAGAAAGTCTGACAGGATACTCTAGACAAGAGGAAATGAAGGTTTGAACTAAGGATAAGCAGAGAGGGAGAGGACAAATTCAAGAAATCTGGGCAATTTTGGGAAGTAGAGTTGGCTGGAATCTGTCTTGGATTTGATGTGGGATATGAGGGAGGGAGAGGAAAAGGAAGAATTCAAGAATGACTTCAGGTCATGGCCCTCAGATGTCTTAAGCAACAGGTTGGATGCATCCTTCTAAGGTGACCTAAAGGAGTCGGGCCGGGGGCAGGGGAAAAATTCTGGTGGCTTGGACGGTGGCCACATCAAGTGTGCTGCGTACAGTGCTCTGTGCCAGTGATACAGGTTCTACCTGCTACGTCTAGTGGTAGCAGTACCTTCCCCAGGCTACTTTGGTAGCATGGTTTTAGTGTGATTCTGGCTGCTTTCCCCCTCCCCCCACCCCTGCCCTTCCCCTTTCTCCTCCTCTTCTCCCTTTTCCCCTGCTCCTCCTCTTCTTCTTCTTCTCCTCCTCCACCATTTCTTTCTCCTTCTCTTCTTCTTCCTCCTCCCCTTCCTCCACTTGCCCTCCTTCCTCCTCCTCCTCCTCCCCCTTCTCTTCTTGCTCCTTCTCTTCCTTCTTCTTCCTCCCTTCTCCTTTTGTTCTCACTTCTCCAGGCTTCAAGGCAATTCTGATACCCTTTGAATGAACTCATTTTCTGTTTCTGGAGTCCATTTCTGTTGCTTGCAATCCAGAAGTCTGATGGATAAAGGATTGTACACTCCTAATATCCAATTTGTATTTTACAGGGGGTTTTCTCCCCATGGATTAAATTTCTTAATATAGCTAATAAGCACATTTGTCTTGTTTTTTTTTATATATTCTCAGAGATGATAAGAAAAGGCTAGAGTGTAAAGAAGAAGGATGAAGCAGAATGGCAATCTCAAGCAGTAGTAGGTAGTATAATAAATATCTATTGCTCAGTTGAGGTCATGAGAATAGCTGATATTTCCCAGACATTGGGTAGCCTGAGAAAGAAATAGGATTTGTGAGTTTTTATTTAGTCTATCCCCTTCATCAATCAAGGTGAGATGTTTCCTTCTGGGGATGCTGAGCTAATTCCAGGGACTCAGGATATATGACCTCCTCTTAGCATGCAGCTGTGCTGGTCAAGCAGAGGCCAGCCCAGAATTTACCCTTCAGCCTGACCTGAGTGAAACTTTTCCCTCCTGGGCATTACTGGTCTGACCTGAGTGCTAGCACTCTGCTTCCTGTAGGGCCTTTAGAGAACAGACCATTGAGTCTCCCTGGAGGCAGATGCCCTAAGCTGGAAGCCCAGGGGCCAGAGGCCAGAGTTAGAGGGTTTTGTGCCAATCTCAGGCTATCGATTGCATTGCTACCCACTAGAAATGCCTGGAGGCGCTTACCTGGGCTTGGGTTACCCTTTTGGAACTAATATTGTGGCTGAACCAGCCCTTGTTATTTTATGCCCTTGTTATTATTATGATTGCAAGACACCCTCAGCAATAACCATCAGGAAAGTTTGCAAGGACAAGGTTTATTACTCACACATTCTGGAGGGTACACAGCATGCCTGGGGCCACACAGTGACATCGAGAGTAGATAGAGGGAGTGTGGGCCTGGGGTTGTGCTTTCATTAGGGTTGAGGGTGGGTCCTAGTGTTTTGTAGTTCTACTTTTCTATCAGTGAATTTAAAACATAAAAGCAAGGGCAAAAAAAACCAAGGACAAAAAAGCAGGATTTAAAGCACAGGAAGAAAAAGAAAAATGTCACCAAATGCTCAGTTATCTAAATCAATCAAAGATCTTTAAGAGAAGAAACTGTGTGGGGGTAGGGAGGTGGCACTTGCTCTTTATTTAATTTTATGGCTGGCAACGTGCTTATTGGAGATAGCTCTCTCTGAAGTAGGTACCTCAGCAATCAGTTTAAGTCAGGCACTTGCAGGCCTTTTATGACCTAGGGCATCCCTACATCAGTGTGGCCCTGGAAGCCAGCAGACCACAGGAGCAGTATGGAGGTTGCCTGACACCTGGGCTTCAGCTGTTCAGAGATCAGCAGAAGTCAGATCTTGAAGGGTCCTGCTGGCCAAGTTCAGGCATTTAGACTTTATTCTGGGAGCACTGAGGAGTAAATAGGTTAAGTCACATGAATTGCACTTTGGAACGCTGACTCCAAATGCAAACAGATAGGAGGGGAGCTGCTGGCTAGGAATCTGCATGAGAGGTGAGAGGTGATGCAGATTTGCACAGGATAGTATGGTAGGGATGGTGGGTGGGGTGGGGGGGCAGGAGAGCTGAGAGACTTTTAAGAGGCAGAAATGATAGAATGTGGGCAACTTCTAGGGTGACCACTAGATGCTCTTCTCAAAGGCAGGTCCACAGGAAGAACCACAGGATGTGGAGGAAAGACGATGAGCTCTGTTTGGATATGGTGGTTTGAGGTATCTGTGGGATATTCAAGGCAGCTGGATGGACTGTGAGTCTAAGGATCAAGGGCAAGTTCTAGGGGAAAGATTTGGATTTTGGAGTCTTTGGTCAGAGTTGGTTTCTCTGAACCTCTCCTACTCCAGACCCCCTGGTGATGGCCCAGGTGTCTGCATATGACTTGCCCCTGATCCCCTGAGGCTGGACTCCCATTCACATTTCCTTATGCCATCTTCTTCTAGGAGCCCCCCCCCTCCAAGATGACCCACCCCTGTCCAGTGGGCTGACCATATCTGTAGGTCCCAGTCCTCACAATCCATCCCACCCTGCCTCTTAGGAGCTGGAGTTCTGACAGGGGCAGGTCCAGCCATCTCAGTCCTCTAGCTGGAAGAGGCCAAGGGATCATAGCCTAACGGGGCTTCCAGCTTCTCAGAGTTGACTCTGTGGCAGAACCACTCCCACCCAAGAAGGCCATAAAAGCACATGCAATAGAGGAACAATTGTCAAGGGAAATCTGTGTATGCTGGAAGACTCTTGAGGAAAGTAGCACCTACTCAGGCTGTATACAGCACATGGGTCGTGGCCCAACACTTGGCTCCCACCAATGTCAAATTCACTATATACCCTTCTCTTCCCTTGCCAGCACCCAGAGCCTCCAAGTCAACCTTTGGTGCACTCCTGATCGTGCTTTTTCATGCAGCCTTTTCTCCCTGGGATGGGCTTTCCCCATATTTCCTTCCCAATGAACTAGGACACATTCTTGCCTGGTTTCACTGTCACCTCTCTTGGAAGTCTTCCCTAAGCCAGGATCAGTCCCCCATTCCCTGGGCTTCCATGACACTCTGGGCAGCCTCAAATCTGGCACCACCTAGAACATTACTTGGAATGATGTGTTTGCAGGTCTGTCTCATCTGTCAGACTATAAACTCTTTGAAGGCCCTTTTCATCTTTCTATGTCTGGTACCTAATCCAGGGCCTAGCACATAGGAACTTATTAAGATGTCCACAGACCACTTTAATTCAACATAGTACTGGAAGTCCTAGCCAGACCGATTAGGCAAGAAAAAGAGATAAAAGGCATCCAAATTTGAAAGAAAGAAGTAAAACTATCACTATTTGCATATGACATGATATATATAGAAAACCCTTAAAACTTCATAAAAAAAATTAAAACTAATAAATCTAGTAAAGTTGAAGGATGCAAGAATCTGTTGCATTTCTATCCACTAATAATAAACTACCAAGAAGAGAAATTAAAACAATCTCAGTTAAAATTGCATCAAAAAGAATAAAATACCGGGCGCCTGGGTGGCTCAGTTGGTTAGGCGACTGCCTTCGGCTCAGGTCATGATCCTGGAGTCCCGGGATCGAGTCCCGCATCGGGCTCCCTGCTCGGCGGGGAGTCTGCTTCTCCCTCTGGCCCTCCCCCCTCTCATGCTCTCTCTATCTCATTCTCTCTCTCAAATAAATAAATAAATAAAATCTTTAAAAAAAAAAAAGAATAAAATACCTAGGAATAAATTTAATCAAGGAGGTGAAAGATCTCCTAGAACTTATATTGAAAACTAAAAGATATTAATGAAAGACATTGAAGAAGATACAAGTGAACAGAAAGATATTCTGTGTTCATAGATGGGAAGAATTAATATTGTTAAAATGTCTACTGTCCAAAGCAATCTACATATTCGGTGCACTCTCTATCAAAATTCCAATTGTATTTTTCACAGAAATTGAACAAACAATCCTAAAATTTGTATGGAACCACAAAAAAAAAAAAAAATAGCCAAAGCAATCTTGAGAAAAAAGAACAAAGCTAGAAGCATCACACTCCCTGATTTCAAACTCTATTACAAAGACACAGTAATTAAAACAGTATGGTATTGACATAAAAACAGACACCTAGACCAAGGAAATGGAATAGAGAGCCCAGAAATAAACCCATGCATATATGGTCAATTAATTTATTACAAAAGAGCCAAGAATATACAATGGGGAAAGGAAGGTCTCTTTAATAAATGGTGTTGGGAAAACTGGACAGTGACATGCAAAAGAATGAAACTGGACCAGTATCTTACACCATAGGCAAAAATTAACTCAAAATTAACTCAAAAGGAATAAAGACTTGAATGTAAGACCTGAGACTATAAAACTTCTAGAAGACAACACAGGGAGTAAACTCCTTGACATAGGTCTTGGCAATGACTTTTTTTAACCTGACACCAAAATCAAAAGCAACAAATGCAAAAATAAAGAAGTAGGAGTACATCAAACTAAAAAGTTTCTGCACAGAAAAGGAAACCTTAACAAAATGAATAGGCAACCTACTGAATTGGAGAAAATAGTTTTCTATTTTCTAGAGGTTTCTAGGGGTTAATACCTAAAGTATATAAAGTATATAAAGAACTTATACAACTCAATGGCATAAAAACAATTTGATTAAAAATGGGCAGAAGATCTGAATAAACATTTTTCCAAAGAAGACATACAGATGGCCACCAGCTACATGAAAAGATGCTCAACATCATTAATCATAGGGAAACTCAAATCAAAGCCACAAAGCAAAACTATAAAACCACAACAGCCTCAGACCTGTTAGAATGTCTATTACCAAAAAGAAGAAATTAGAAGTGTTGGTGAGAATGTAGATAAAAGGGACCACTCATGCATTGTTAGTGGGAATGTAAATTGGTGCAACTATGGAAAACAGTATGAAGATTCCTCAAAAAATTCAAAATAGAACTACCATATGATCCAGCAATTCCACTTCTGGTTATTTATCTGAAGAAAGCAGGAACACTAATTCAAAATGATATATGAATCCCCATGTTCACTGCAACATTACTTACAGTAGCCAAGATATGGAAACAAGCTAAGTATCCATCAATAGCTGAATGGATAAAGAAGATGTGGGATATTATTTAGCCATAAAAAAGAATGAGATCTTGACATTTGCAACAACAAGGATGGACCCTGAAGGCATTATGCTGAATGAAATAAGTCAGAGAAAGATAAATTCTGCATGATCTCTCTTATATGTAGAATCTTTAGAAAAATCAAGTTCATAGATACAAAGAACAGATGGTGGTGGCAAGAAGCAGTGGGTGGGGGTGGGAGAAATGGGTGATTTGTTGAGTTTTTTTCTTAGTTTAAATAAATTGAATAAATTTTTTTAAAAAACCAATTTGTCAAATGTATACATGAATAAAATAATTACACAAAAGAACTAGAAAGAATCATGGTCTGGCCAACAGCAGACCTGAGTCCAGTCTGACCACCCCCCCCAACTCACTCCCTGGCTATCTTGGGTAGGTCACTGTCCCCTCTTCAGCATCATCAGTTGTAAAATGAAGGAGGTAGGACCCATTATTAAGGATGGTCCTACTCTGATGTTCTGTAATCTAGGTATTGATCTCACCTGACTGTTTGCAGTGTGCACATAAAGAGATTCCCGAAGACACAGAGCTCTAATTACTACTCAAAGCCTTGAAGACCTCAAAATCTTGTCAAACAATAGCCATAGAAGTCAGGGGGAGTGTCAGGGAAGAAGGATTGGGAGCAGCAGAGGGGAAGGGAGAATTTGCAGGTGCAGGAAGCGGAGGTAGGAGGCACAGAAGGAAAACAGGCATGGGTTGTACTGAGGTCCAGTGACGAATTGGCTCTGAGGGAGTCAGGCAGGCCCCCTACTCTCCCATCATGCCCTGGAATCATTTGCAGCCTTTTAAAAGGGCTGAAGACAAGCCTCTTTAGAGAGAAACGACTGAGTCCCCTCATCTTTCAGCTGGAGAAATGGAGGATAAGGGGCTAGCCCAGGGCCTCGTGGAAGGTCTCCTGACTCTGAATCTGGAGTCTTTAGAGGATTGGCACATCTGTCTTCCCGATGTCCCAGATGCCTCATGCAGGGATCTGTACCTAGAAGGTTCCACAAATGCTCAGCAGGAAACCAATAACCAGCCAAAATACCTTGAAGGATGCTGTTCAGTGTGCTGAGCGATTGCAGCCATTTGGGATGGGGTCGGGGGAGGCGTGGGTAATTTTCCAAAGCTTCAGAGGCCTGGCGTGGCTCATGGTGAACCTATGGGAGTAAATTGCTTTGCCTCTGTGAAATGAATTAACTCTCCCAGGGCACCAAGTGATTAGAAAAAGAAGTAATTCACTAAATGGCCCCTTCCTGCCACCGAAAAACAAATGGGCTTCACATGGGCCTGGAAATTACTTATCACAGGAACATTTCTGAAGAGAGAATAATTTCATCAAGGCTGTTGGAATCATGACAAGAGCCAGCCCTGTGACACAGCAGCCAGCCAGCCCCTGAGAGGGGTAGCGCCTCTTTATTTTCTGTAGAGGAACCTTAAGACAGGCCCAGGTAGAGAGACGACACGTGTGAGAATTTAGGATGTCTTTTCCCACTCTGTCATCCTCAAGACTGGAAAGCTGAGGCCCAGAGAAGGGAGGGGCCTCCTTCCGCCATTCAGGGCTGGGGCCACATGGCCGGACTCTCAGTGCAGGCTCTGCCCTCAGCTGACCCCTCAGAGCCCCGGCGAGTCCTCCCTCCAGGTGACTGGGTTCCTGGGTCACTAGATTAGTGACTGGACCCCCCCATTCCCCTTTATTGCCCCTCACTTTTCATTGTTGGGGCTTCCCCTGTGCCCACGGGGCCCAGGCAAGACCCTGGGAGCATAAGGAACTCTCCCTGCTCTCCACGGGTGAAGCAAATCTGCTCCTTTTTGTTCCTGAGCCACAAGAGTTCATCTTTGATTGAAAAGACTCAGAATTTATCAGCCTTTGAAAATGAGAATTTTGAACAAAGAACCTGGAACAGGAGGCAGTAGAAAAAGGACTGGTACGTGCCCTGGGTGGGACCCTTTATCTTAGGTTACTTCATTATGTGCGTATGTGTGTGTGTGGGTGCTTGAGTGTGTGTGTGTGTGTTGTTTACAGATGAGGAAGCTCAGACTTAGAAATGCTAAAAGATGGCCCACGTTCACCATCTAGCAGGTGAGACCCCATGTCAGGAAATCCTAGAACCTCCTTAAAGTCCATCTTGTCTAGTTCCTCCCCAGGCTCTCAGTGTTTAATTTCTGTTTCCATTTCATCTTCGATTGCTTTTTCTCCTATCAGCCACAATCATGCTTTGCTCAAACTTCTTTTTTTTTTTTTTAAAGATTTTATTTATTTATTTGACAGAGACACAGTGAGAGAGCAAACACAAGCAGGGGGAGTGGGAGAGGGAGAAGCAGGCTTCCCGCTGAGCAGGGAGCCCGATGTGGGGCTCGATCCCAGGACCCTGGGATCATGACCTGAGCCGAAGGCAGACGCTTAACGACTGAGCCACCCAGGCGCCCGCTTTGCTCAAACTTCTTGAGCAACAAACACCACCCAGGCAAGTTGGTTTCTGACTATTGTAAGACGTTGGCTTATTCCCCCCAGAAGTCTCTGCAGACTCAGAGGCCCAGAGGGGCATCTTCAGGGACCCCTATGGAAAGAACTTCTATCTGCTACTTGTACTATGAGGTGGGTCACCACGCATGGGGCTGAGCTGTGCCTTTCACCATGCCCCAGCTGAGGTGCTGACCTGAGAGAACGTGTCACCAAGCGGTCACTGGGCCAGCAGCGTGTGGGCTGAGGGCTGCGTAACACTGAACACCTAGCCTAGGGACTCCGGGCTGGCCACCAGGAAGATCCTGTGTCCTAGCACATGGCTCCTGGGCCCTATCCTCTTACCTTGCAGAGTGCAGCTGAACTTTGGGCCCCCACCCCTGTGTCAGCAGGACCCTATTTCCATCTTGCCGGCGTCTTCTGAGGGATTGACAGGGAGGAAGAAGGAGCTGGGCAGGGCAGAGCCCAGACACGGGATCCTGAAAACTGTATTTCTGGCAACTTCACCAATTTGGGTGATTCCTTTTACTTCTTTATCCTTGTCTTGTTTGTGCCACAAGGCTGTGGCAGTCATACGTGGCCGTAATCATGCTTCGCAGAGATCAAGCACTGGCCTGTGCGAAGGGGAAGGGCCAACAAGATGGGCCTTGCCAAGGGTATCTGCATTTTGAAAGGGGATCAGGAGGGTTTGGTAAAACCCATCTCTTCTAGCAGGGCATGTTGGGGATATGGGTGGATGCAGTAAACACTTGCTGTCCTTTTCTGCCCGGGTTCCATCCCCCTTCTTTGGGGACTTGGCCTGCCTGCCTTCCCTGTGTGGTCTGGTGAGGCTGCTGATGACAGTACCCTGCCCTCTGGCCAAAGTCTTAAAAGAGCAGTATGATATGTCCTTCTCTTGGTCTTTCCTCCCCAGGGAAGTACGAGGGATTTAATATGGTTATTAGAAAGTAGACTCTGGTCAGGCATTGCCCATTTCTTCCCAGTTCCTCTTAGGACAAGCTGTTTGCAGGAAGCTGAGGCTCTCCCTGGTCCAGCCCTCGTGGCTATTTCTATTTCTGGGGTTTTGTATGTGGAAGCATACTTACTCACATCGCATTCTCTAATGAAAGACAGTCATAACGCAGATGATATTTTGGTCTCCCTTGGCCTTACTCCTTTGTCTTATTCTCTGTTGGTTCAGAACTCAGATGGAGAAGATGAGCACTATTTTTTAAAAAGGTGACGATGCTTGACATGAGCTAGGCCAATAGGATTCTCTCTTCTGGGATTTTGAGTCTCGAGACACACAGGGACCAAACTTGGTTGGAGCAGGGTTATCTCTAGGCTGTGCCTGGAGAGAGAACCTTTTGCTTGGATCTTGAAAAATAGACAAGATTTGGGGGGGCTGTGATTGAGAGAAAGCAGGATGAGCACAGACCAGGCATAGAAAGGCCCAAGGAAATGTTTAGAGAAGAGTCAAGTGTCACTGGCTAACACATATTGCAAACGTAGGTGAGTAGGAGACGTGATGGGCTAGATGGATATTGAATGCCGAATAAGGAATTTTGATTTTATAATGTGGGAATATGGAGACACTGAACAATGTGAAACAGAGGGTGGCACTTGGTGGGGTGGGTGCAGGCCAGATGAGGAGCTTCCAAAGGGACCTGAGTTACAGGCCAGCTTTGCCCCCTTACCAGCATGTCCCACCCCCTACAGTCCCACTCTCCTGATTTAATCAAGATTAACAGCCTGGGTGTATTTTTGCACACCTGTCACAGAGAGAGATACAAGCAATCATAGCACCCACTCCCACCCTTTTTAGAAGAGCTAACGTGTTATACACATTACTCTGTTATTTGCTTTTTTCACTTAAATTCAGTGAACATTTTCCAAGTCACTGAACACATATGTAACTCAGTTTTGTTTTGAAATGGTGGCATAGATTTCCTATAATTTATTCAATCAATTACCTATTGATGGATATTCGTGTTGTTTCAAGCTTCCGCTAATACAAAAGTTAGTGTAACAAACATCCTTAAAGTTTACTCATGTACTTACTTTAACAAGTTTTGTTTAGAATACATGCTCAAAGTAGTGCTACTGTGTTAAAGAGCAAGTCCACTTAAAATTTTAATAAATATTATCAGGTTATATTCCAAAAATATTGCAGCAATTAATTCCCACCACCATGTGCATTCATTTGACGGCAAAAATGAAGAAGTCTCACGATACCAAGTGTGGGAGAATATGTCCATTAATTGGGTCACTTATACTTTGCTGGTAGAAGTATAAATTAGTACAACCATTTGGGCAAGTAGTTTAGCACTGTCTTATCAAGTTGTACATTCATATACCCCATGATTCAACAGCTTCTCTATGTATACATAAGGAAAACACTTTTACACCTAGACCGGGAAACTCCTACAACAATGTACCAGCAGCATCGTTCATATCAGCAAAAATGGTACGTTATCCCAAAACAACAAATGCCCTTTGGCAGAGTGTTGGATATCTAAATTGTGATATTGCCACATAGTAGCAGTAAAAATGGATGAACTATAGTCATCATATATTATATTACTACTTGCTATAATATGGCATCATATTATATACTATATATATATATACATGCACAAAATGTTGAGTGAAAAATTAAGACCCAGGAGAATATTGTTTACTACTTTTTTTATTTTCTTTAAAAGATTTTATTTATTTATTTGACAGAGAGAGAGACAGCAAGAGAGGGAACCCAAGCAGGGGGAGTGGGAGAGGAAGAAGCAGGCCTCCTGCGGAGCAGGGAGCCCGATGCGGGGCTCGATCCCAGGACCCTGGGATCATGACCTGAGCCGAAGGCAGACGCTTAACGACTGAGCCACCCAGGCGCCCTGTTTACTACTTTTAGAAACAACTGTACATATAATAAAAATAAACAAAATTGTACATACAATAAAACTTAAAAAAACAAGTTGAGGTAATAACAGAACAGCGTTTGCCTTAGTTGGGGGAGAGAGGAGGATCAGATGGAGAAGGAGCACACAGGCAGATACATCGTTGATGCTCTGGATCTTTGAAGTGGTTCATCAGTGTTGATTATATCATAAAGAGATGATAATTAATTAACGAGCTCACCAGCTCATTAGAAGAGGGCCATTCGGAGAGTGTGTCAGGAACCAAAGCTATAATAAGAAAAAGAAGACAGAGAAAAATGAAACAAATAGCGAGGAATGAGAGCTGAGACGTCAGCCCTGGGGGGCCAGGTTGCTGGGATGGCATCAGGACTCTCAGCCTCCTGGGTTTGGCGGAGGCCATGTGAGGAGGACTGGCATGTTCAGTAGAGTCCCTGCAACAACCCAAGTGGCTTGATCATAACAAACACCATGGATGGCAGTCCTGGCGGTTCTCTTGTGTACTGATATCATCGGGGTGTGTCATCCTGAAGGTCTGGGCATGATTGGTTTCTTCTTACCTCCTGCGTTTCATCCTCTGGGGGAAAATATTATCTGGAAATGTTTATCTTGCCTTGGAGTACTGCGCCCCTTGGTTGACGTGACTCAGCGCCAAGCAGCCACGTGCTTTGGTTTGGGATTTAGCGTGAGGCTGCCCAGAGCGGGTGAGCTGTGCCCGGAGAAGCCCCGCTCTCTTGCCATGTAAAAGATATACTCCCCCCAACATCATCTCGCTGCTGTCCCAGCCGGCTGGAAACACCTGCAGGCCCAGGAAGGGCAATGATGGAAGGGCAGAGCAGATTGGAATAGGAACGTCTGCCATCAGGATGAATTGTCAGGGACCTCTCCCAGTTGGGGTCAGCTTGGCTTTACTACAGGGTTACCTGATCCTTCCTGAAAGGTTCCTGCACTAAAATGATCACCCTCCCTCCTGAACTGGCTTGGATGCCCTCCCTCTGAGTTGCTTCTTGCGGTTCGGTCTGGTTAGATGGATCAGGATGGGAGCACAGACTTTCCATTCGCTTCTGTATCCTGGAGCTTGGAATGAAGTTGCCCAGAGGAGCAGCCAGAATTATATGATGACAGATGAAATACTTGTTCTCTCCAGCAGGATGAGAAGATGGCAAGCTGTTATTGTTATTATTTTTGATTTACAAAAAAGAGTAAGTCATAAAGCCCCAGGGCCACTTAGCTAATGGACACATAATTGACCAGGCGCTCTCTAATGCATCATGTTCCGAGCATTATAGCCAGCTCTCTGCTCCCCTCCTACCCTGGGTCTGGCTGAACAGTTGGGGCCAAACCCAACACAATCCAAACTGACCCCAAACAGTCCAGGATGTGGGTGCCAAGCATTGACCCACCTTCAGGTCTGTGCTGTGCTGCCTGGGCCCACCGAGCTTTTTACACCAGTGAATCTCAATTTGTTAACCACAGAAAGGAAATTAGCTACTCAAGAAGACAGAACTCCATTGACAGTCATTTCCCTGACCTGTGGTCATTGCAGGGATTGCAAATATAGGGACCTATCCATCCCAACCGCCCTCTTTTTCCTTTCAATAAATAAGACCCAGCTTCATGGGTTTACTTGGTCTGCAAAGAATCTACATTTTGCCAATAGACTTCGTCCCCAGTGGCCAGATTCTCTTTCCCAACTTTCTGTCTTGAAATTCTGTTCCTTCTTCAAGCCCCAAGTCAAATATTGTCTTCTCTGTAGAACCTTCCTTGTTTCTCCTGGTTGGAATGAAATTCTTCTCCTTCTGCACTTGCCCCTCTGGTGGCATCCAAACTATATACCGTTGGGCTGAGCACAGCTCCACTTTTCCCATTTGCTTGTAAGTCCCTTGAGGGCAAGGAATGAAGCCATGAGAGGTAAGACACATGAAGTGTTAGCAGAGGTAGAACATGGCAAGGGCTAAAGGAAGGCTGATGCCCTCTTTCTTGGAGCAGGGCTTTGGAACAAAGTAGGCCTTCAGGTTTTCATTGAATATGCATGGAACCGAGAAAAGGACAAAATGATGAGCGAGCCAAAGCAGGCAGAAACAGAGTAACAGCTTTGCGAGACTTCTGAATTATTTGTTTTGAGCGGGGACAGATAGGGACTAAGCCCAATTTTGTTACAATTTGGAGGGGGCTGTTCCAGATTTAGTTGCACTAAGTATAGGAAACAAATCAGGTTGTGTGATTTGCATTTGTTGGTTTTGAATATTTGAGATGGATTCCGCCCATTGTCCTCATCCAGCCCCTGGGGTATCCAAGCCACATGTACCGTCAGGAGGATGAGAGAAGGTGGCTGTGTCTTTAATCACAATGGACCCCACACATGTGGGCTTCCTGCTTGGCTTAAAGTGAGCGAGGGAGTCAGGATTTAGACTTGAAATATTTTGTTATACAGAATTTTAATGATCATATTTGTGATAATGAGATTTGGCCTCCAATCTAGCAGAGCAATTAGGATATTTTACTGCAAAGGACAATCTGCTACGATTGTTTTTGTTTAGTTCTTCAAATAGTCTCGATCTGATTGTTTATCTTTAGATAGAACAAAGTAGGGGGAAAGGATAAGGGACCACCTGGGGCAGCATTCACAGTACTTGGTGCCCCCTCCCCACACCACCCCCATCAGCACTACCTATTCGTTGCCACTATCTCTAAGCTGTACAAGAACCCTGCAAAATAAGGAATATTTCCTCCTTTTTAAGATAAAAAAAGCACCGAGGCCCAAAAAGAATATGTGATTTTAGCTCAAAGCTGAAGCTGGGATTCAAAATCAGATCCATCAGCCTCTGAGGCTTGTCTTGGCCCTGCTCGCCTGCCCCCGCCCCCGACCTCTCCTTCCATGAAGCCGGGATGACTTTTGTGATCAGGGTCACGAAGCCCAAGAGAGGGACCACTTGCATTACGTGCATCCAGAGATCTTGCCTGAGAGTTTATGGGGGACTGGGGTTCCTCGTATCTGAAAGACCCCTCTGATCATTTGATATCACGAAAAGATTTCACTCTCCCCATTTGGCTCCCCCCATTTGGGTCATTAAAAGGCAAATCAGGACAATGTATGGTGTCCCCTATAGTTTGAGCCCTGGTTTCTTTTTATGGACTATGCAATTGCTCTGAGATGGAATAGAAAGCTCACCCAGACTGTGAACACAAAGCAGCTTGCCTTGAACAAGTTACTAGTGTCTCTGACCTTCAGTTTCCTTAAAATGAGGCTAGTAACATCCCGTTCTCAGAAGGCTACAATGCTGGACCGATCTGTTGAAGGTTTAGTGTCTACAACAGTAGGCGAAACACACTGAGCATTCCATAAATGAGTTTATGAATTCGTTGAGTAGATGAGCGTAATGATACCCCCTCAGAGGGTAGGTGTAAATTTTGAGTGGTATGAAGACTAAAGGGCTACATTAATGTAATGCAGTGGATGCATATATGGGATTATTATAGGTGATTTTACAGATACGGATCCCAAGCCCTGGAGCAAGGAAGTGATGGTCCAGGGTTTCTTTTGTTTAATGAGGGAGTAGATGTGTTGTCCCTCCTCTGTCCCTTGCAACCTGCACCTCAGTGCCCTGCACAGTGTAGGAAATAATGGACAGTGGGGAAGTGGGAAGGCTGGCCTGAGCTCAGCACCTCCAATGACAGAGGAGGTGAGAAAAGGCAGGCCAGCCCTCAGGAGGGGAAAGTCTCCAACGTCTCACTTTAATGGAAGACTCCCAAGTAGTTTCCTTACTTTAAAGGAGGCAAAATGCAAAAGGCTCTAGCCTATTTAAATAACCCAAATCTTGTATCCGGAGAGACACAAAAGTGGTTAGAACTCAGCTCATATTTGTCAGTTCCAGAAGCATCTCCAAGCGCTCACGCAGACAACTCAGACGGAGGCCACTCAGTGGGAGTGGGTGATGGATGGGTGTAATATGCTTCAGTCGCTGGGGCCGGCCCTTTATCGCATTAGCTCCCATGCCCTGAAGCATGATGCATTGATTCAATTCACTTCACTTGGTGGATGGGCTCACTCTGACATGACATCAGGGAGGGGATCCTGAGGAAGGACGCAGGGGTGGAGGGGTTGGACGGCTGCCACCCCTGCTTACACAGTTCACCTGGCTCTGGAGGACCACAAGGCAGATGGACTTTTCTGGAAAAACAGACCATCCTCCACCTGGTTGGACCCATTTGTTCCATTTAAGACTCGACGGGTGAGGCAGTCAGGGGATAAGTAGCATCCCAGACTTCTGGAACCTGCTCGTTTTTGTCTAAAACTTGTTGTTTGCTTTCCTGCTTCTGGCTTGTTTGGCCTTGGAGTTTTGAGGTCATTAAAATCTGTTTATTGTTTTCAAAATCTTTGGCTCACTCAGACAAAGGGAGCTTGGATTATTGGAGAGAACATTTGATCAGGAGCTCTGAGACCACACTAACTCTGGGATCTTGGGCAATTTCACTCTTTCAACAAACATTTAGGGCCCTCATTATGTGCAGGGGATCCTGCCATATGCTAAGATGTACAGAAAGCCTCTGCCCCGAGGTCCTACAACCCCTTCCCGTGTCTCATTTTCCTTATCTGACAATTGACAAACACGAGCTATGCCCCGCTTCCTCCATCGGGCTGGCATTAGAATCCAGCGTGAAAGCCTGGAACTCAGTGCCGGGTCCCCAGAAGCCCTTGGCAGGTGCGTCTGCCAGTGACACTGACGATGACTTCACTCTTCTGTCCTCATGTATGCCGTGTCCATTATCCAACGTGTCATCAAGATGCGACTGTCAGCTTTCCATTTTTATTTAACAACAGACATTAATTATAACCCTTTCTGCTGATCCAAGGATATGAACTTTAAGAACCAAATAGATAAAACTCAACCTTTAAGCAGGTCTGAGGAAGCCGGCAGCAAGGGCCAGGGCAGGAGAGGCCTGCCTGCCAAGTGACTCTGCTCTTGTGCCATTAAAAATACATGGTGCCCGGGCGCCTGGGTGGCTCAGTTGGTTAAGCGACTGCCTTCGGCTCAGGTCATGATCTTGGAGTCCCGGGATCGAGTCCCGCGTCGGGCTCCCTGCTCGGCGGGGAGTCTGCTTCTCCCTCTGACCCTCCTCCCTCTCATGCTCTCTGTCTCTCATTCTCTCTGTCTCAAATAAATAAATAAAATCTTAAAAAAAAAAAAATACATGGTGCCCAAAAAGTGAAGAAGAAGAAGCATAACCTTAAATTATCCTAGGGAAAAAAATGTAGGTCACAGAAAGACCTCTGAGAAACATCACTACCTGACAACCTCATTTCATCATCTGGAAAGGAAGGGAGGGGACCGAGGAGGCCACTCAGCGAGTGCCGTGGGTGGGCAGCAGCTCTGTGCATTCTCCCGGGACGCAGCAGGGTGGAAGGGCAGATGTGGAGTCCCCGGAGCTCAGGATCCAGGCATGGAAGGGCTCTGAGGCATAGCCAGGAAGCTGGGCCCAAGCGTGGGGATCAGGTTGAAAACTGCTCCCAGAAATGATTTCTCAGCAGCATCAATTGCCTACTACGTGTGAGTGAGAATCTCAGGAGGATCCTCTGATGAAGAAGGGGTGCTCCCTGCACTCAGAGGCCATAGCTTGGTTGGCATCAGACGAAAGGGCAAAGCCCAGGAAATGCCGCGTCCCATATAAATCCCTGTTACTCTTTCCTGAGCTGAGTCCCTTGGGGTTCCCCTGGTCAACCCCTCCTGCCTGAACACCACGGGTCAGTTTGGGAGGCTGAGGGCCACTGAGGCATAGCCACCAAGGAGCATCATTCTGTCGTCAAATAATGGACAGCCCAGGTGGGAGGGAGGGCTTGGGGCTGCCAGGAGGAGGGAGCTGTGTTTGTTGATTTCTGAACACAGCTCTGCCTCTTCAGCTTCACAGATGGGGTGCTGAAGACCCCTGGACAGCAAGCAGAGGGTGGAGACTGTGAGCAACTAGGTTGTTGGTAACTTAGGAGAGGGCCAGGGCTAAGCTGGGGCAGGGTCCTTATCCACCATGAACCATTGCTTAGCTTACGGCTTCAGAAATGCTACGTCCCCTTCTTTCCAAGTTTCTTCACCCACCCGAGGTGAGGAAGGATCCTGCGATGCAGCCTGCCTGGGCCAGTGGCCCCCGGGACCATGGGGACTCTAAAGATGGCACCCATGGGAAAATGGAGTAGCTGGTTGCACCCAGGGGAGAGGGTAGGTGTGAGGGTCTACCTGTGCACGGTCCTTCATGCCTAGAGCAGCAGAAGGCAGGGCAGTGGCATGATAGAAGGCAGCAAGACCTATCATCCAACCTGGTAATAATTATTCCAGGACAACTGACGTGTCAACTGAGGCTGTTTGGGGCTGTCGCGGGCGCTGTGGTATGCCACCCAAATTTCTCCCATCTGGACCAGGACACCCATCTCCCCACTGTTCATGACTCCAGCTTGCCCTCAGCTGAGAAAAGTTTATGCCACCTCCTCAGGGATAACACCCACCAAAGACCAGCTGATGTAGGGACACAAAGGCCTGGCCCCTTTGCCTCGATTTGGGACAGACCTGAAGGGCCACTCCAGCCCCAGAGCTCTCCGCGGGTTTGGCTGAGGCCTTTGCTGTCACTGCGTTGCTCTTCCATTTTGCCCTCTGCCAACCTGCTGCCTCGTCCCTCGCCGTGTTCTTGCCGAGAGAACTCCCCAGCCAACCTGCCCACAACTCTCCATCTCGAGGTGTCTCCTGGGGAACCCACCTAAGCCACAACGTGTCCGAGGACGCTGACTCCGAAGTGAGAATGTGGGGCCGGTCAGTGGAGGGTGGGCAGCCCCTGCATGCTGTGAAATTTCCTCTTTAAGACTTTTGCTGGCTAAAGCAGAATGGAGGGCTGGTGGGAGGGCGGTGCTAGCAGGTGCAGTGTCTCAGGTGTTCAAGGGACTGGGAAAAGGTCATTATAAGGACTAGGGCGTCAGGTGGCTGTCCCAAAGGGCCATGAATATGTTCGAGAAAGCCAGGCAAAGGCTGAGGATGACTAATGACCATTTTAGTGATGATTAGGCCAAGTATGAGAGTTAGCACGTAAAGAATTCTCATCTCCTGCATCTGGAGGGCAGGCAAAACTCAGGATCAGGCTCAGTCCTGAGGGTAGCTGAGCTCCAGGGAAGGTGGAATTCTCGACCTCAGCAAGTCTGCAATGCTGCAGCTGTTGTGTTTGGAAAAGAACAAGGACCTGAAACTCGGCATAGGGACATCTGGACCAACACACTCGAGAATCATGAAATCCCTTAAACCTTCTGGGCCTGCAGAATGGCTAATATGTTGAATGCCATATCTTAGAAGCCTAAAAAAGTCAGGTGGAAATTCCAAAACTGCATGGCACACAGTGGAGGAAGAGAGCCAAGGGCTCGGGCATACTAGACAGGCACACATTATATAAAGCCAGAAAGCCCACCAGCCAGCTATGTTCTGTGAGAGGGTCTGGAAGCCCCTCCATCTGCTAAGGCAATAGGAATGGTAATGGGGTACCAGCATCACTGAGAAGTTCAATGCTCCCCTCAGGCTGATGGTAGGAGATACTGATACAGAATGGAGCTCCCTGGTAGCAATGGGAACGATAGAGTCTTGGACCATCAGCAACAAGGGTGGGGAGGGGGGCGGTTATCTTAAGGAACAACAAGGATGGGCGCCTGGGTGGCTCAGTCAGTTAAGTGTCTGACATAGGCTCACATCATGATCTCAGGGTCTTGGGATGGAGCCCCACGTCGGGCTCCCTGCTCAGCAGGGAGTCTGCTTGTCCTTCTGCTATGCCCCCCCCCCGCTCATGCTCTCTCTCTAATAAACAAATAAAATCTTAAAAAAAAGGAACAGCAAGGATGGGTTGGCAGTCAAGAGGCTTATCTACAGAGCCATGGAGATACAGCTAAGGGGAATACAGCTGTTTTAGGGGCAGGATGGGGTGGCAAACACTGGTATTAATCAATCTACACAACAACAACAACAAAATCAGAAATGAATGATCAGGAGGCTGACAGTAGCTGCCCCAATAAAAAAACCATGATCCTAGCTTGGAGCCACATTGGAGAGAGTATTTATGATTGCAGGTCAGAATGCTAATGTGATCCACCTCGAAAATACAAAAAGGGGTGCCTGGGTGGCTCAGTCGTTGGGCGTCTGCCTTCGGCTCAGGTCGTGATCCCAGGATCATGGGATCGAGCCCCGCATCGGGCTCCTTCCTCAATGGGAAACCTGCTTCTCCCTCTCCCACTCCCCCTGCTTGTGTTCCCTCTCTCGCTGTGTCTCTCTCTGTCAAATAAATAAATAAATAAAAATCTTTAGAAAATACAAAAAGGAAAGGGCAGCTGACATGGGATGACAGATGGAAGGGATGGAGAGGGGAGGGAAGTTTTAATATCCTTATCTGCCACGGTGAGAAGAGAGGAGATAGTCCCCATAGTGATAAAACAAGAAACAGAAGTTCAAATATATTAGTTAAATTTACTAGTAGAGTACTAGATCTAGTGCTCCCCTTTGGGAGGGGGCCGTGGGGTGGTAGGAGGGCTAAGTGACCTAAATCTTCATCTGCCAAGGCAACAGACAATGTCTAAAGTTAATGATTGAAGAATTAATTACATAAGCTTTGAGTTAGAGGCATGGAGGTAACCACTAGGAAATGAACTGAAAACAGTGCCTCTCCTCCTTCCACCAAAGGGGTCTGAATGGTTGTCTTTGGGCTGTGGTAGTGGGGCGGAAAGAGATGCAGCAGAGACTTGGCCTATTGCTTTTCTTTCATAAGTTCATATATACTCTTATTTTTAATCAAGTGCCTGTATCATTTTGGTGCATTTTAAAATAACAGTAGAAAAGAGATGAAACAAAAACCCTTGTATTGTCAAGCCATGAATGCTCTGTCCTGGAACAAAAAAATTGAATGATCATGTGGAATTTGTCATTTGTTAAATTGTCTTCTATGAGAGTGAATTAGCTAAAAAGGGCTGGAGAGAGAACGATGAAAGGCTTGGCTTCAAATTCAAAAAGCGGGGGGGGGCCGGGGGTTTAGAATTGGAGGATCATCACTACCAGAGTCACTGTGTGTAAAGACCAGGAAGCGGCCGCTGGGCTGGAATTGGCCCTGGAGCGGAGGGCCTAGCACGTGGTGGGTTCAAGGTGAACACCTTGGCATCCAGAGAGGACGGGGTCTCTGCAAAAGGAGACAGGAGCTGTTTAAGTTTTAGGATGGTCTTGCCTCAGTCTTCGGGGGACACTTTATGATGAAACAGGAGGCACAGACTCAAGTCAGGTGCCCTGGCTGGGTGGGGACCCTTCTTGCTTTTGCCCCTTACAGGTCGTGTGACACTGGCCCCAAGATAGTTACTTAGCTTCAACGAGCCTCAGTTTCCCCATCTGTGAAATAAGGTTAATGAAACCTCTCCCAAAGTAGTCTAGGGGGTCAGTAAGAACGAATGCACAATGCATGGCATGCAGCCGGCCGTGTGGGAGGAGGCCAGAGAGCGTGAGGAGGGCAGAGTCTGTCATCACCCAGCCTCAGGAGCACCCGCGGGCTGATTTCCAGGCCTGTGGGACCCAGAACACCACCAAGACTATGAGGAAGGGAGGCCTTGACTGGCTGGGAGAAGGCCGGGGACTGAATCTGGTTGACCAAAGAAAGAAGTCATCTACAGTGTCTCTGTACCCAGGGAGCATTCTGTCGGCTACTTGGCCGGATGCCTCACAACTTCATAAATAATCAAAGGGCACTGAATCATAGGGAATCATAGAGAATGGCTTCTTTGTGCTAATTTCATTTCCTAGGACAGCTCGGCTTGACTCTCCATCTGTTTTCAGTGTGACCCTGATTTCTACCTAATTTCTCAGTTGGATGCTAGAGGCAGAGAGAGGTTAAGTGGTGATTTGCCCATCGGCCCTTGGTATGGTTACTTTTTATAGGGGTGAAGTCTCAGTGGCTGAGTCAGGGCCTTCTCCATAGTAATTCTTTAGTAAGGGTCAGGGAAAACTGTGAGGTTTATAGACAGACAGACTTGATAGTACATTCCCCCTTGGAACAGAAAGCCCTGCGGCTTAGGCTAAGTCTCAGTTTCTCCATCTGTCAAATGGGTTAAATGACCCCTAGCCTACTAGACCATTGAAAGGCATATAGCGAACGTGTATCAGTTCTCAGCAATGCCTGACATGCCATACGGACTCACTATGTGGTGCTATTATGTTGTCACCATACGGAATCTTATGGTTGGCAAATTCCTTCAAATTCCTACCTTGGTGGTTTCTTTATAGACTTGATTTCATGGACCAGTTAGACTTCAGAAAGTACGGGACCAACATAGGGTTGGCCACTTTCATTTTGCTGAGTAAGGTCATTAAAGACAAACTGCCATCTATTAGCAACATACTTTCGTAAAAGGAAGGATATTTTAACACACACACAGAATGGAAATGCCATAACCTCAGAATGAAGGACGATCTTTTAAAATTGGGAACAATTCAATTCACAAAACACTCACTATGTTCTTTTTCTCATTTCTCCACCGACTGGTGAACCCTTGGGCATCGACTGACAGCTCTCTACAGACCTGCCCTGGGCAACCGCTGTCTCAGTTCCTTCCATCCTCGAAACAACAAATAAGGAAGATGTGGAAAGGATTGCAGCATTATTTCCATTTTACAGGTGAGCAAACTGAGTCAAGGAGGAAGGAATTAACTTCTGAGGTTCCTTAGAGCTCAAAGTACCTGCTCTATTATTACCATCATTTTCCTCATCATCCGAACCCATAATGGAGTATTTGCTAAGCACCAGCCACGGTGCTAAGTACGTTATAAATGATGCCTCCTCTTATCCTCACAGAAGGCCTGTGACTGAGGGTACTATAAACCCCATTTTGATAACACGTAAAGTGTAGGTTAAAAAGTTGTCCAACATGGGGCGCCTGGGTGGCTCAGTCGGTTAAGCGTCTGCCTCCGCTCTGGGATCGAGCCCCGCATCGGGCTCCCCGCTCGGCGGGAAGCCTGCTTCTCCCTCTCCCACTCCCCCTGCTTGTGTTCCCTGTCTCGCTGGGTCTCTCTCTGTCAAATAAATAAATAAAATCTTTAAAAAAAAAAAAAGTTGTCCAACGTCACACATTTGGTAAGTGGCAGAGCCAGGATTCAAGCCCAAATTTATCCCCCCTTCCCAAAGTCACCAGCTGGAAAGAAGGAAAACTGGTTCCAATCCTAAACCCTCTGACTCCTGGCCCACTGGTCTTCCCCAACATGAAAGATGGGAGGACCCCCTGCAGAAAGCAGGGGCCTCGGCCTCTCCTTGCTACTGCCACTTGTCCACACCCGCCATCACTTGGCTCCAGTGCCTTTGATGGTGGGACCCCAGACTGGGAGTCAGAAGCCGAGGAAAGAGTCCAGACTCACTGCCCCTCCCGTCACCTGCCAGATTTTCATCAACAACGAACTCAGTTTCTGTGCCTCTCCTGCCTGTGAAACATTCAGCCAGACAAGGCAAAAAAGCTCTTATCATACTACTCTTAATGGATTAAGACTCTAGCAAATTCCGGGGGAGGTAAACTCTATAGAATCTGCTATGTGACCCAGATTAGGAGTCAAAACTGCATCCACATTCTCTGTCCAATGGGCAGTGCCCACTGATAAAGAATCAAGTAAGGAGTGAGTAGTTTGTAATCCTCCAGTTAACTGAATGTTGGTCAGATGCAGCATCTCCCCAGGAGCCAGGCAGTGCAAACCTCTGCCCTTGACCGCACACTTCGGATGACCCCAGTGCAGGCCTTCCTACAGCCACAGGGTGAGGAGCCCACGGGCTGAGCAGCTGTGCCTTGCGGGAGCCCCTGCACCCCCCCTTCTCGACCACGCTCTGGGGACATGGGATGGCAGGATTCCCAGGGCCTGAGCTGGCCCCTCACCCAACCTGCAGAGGCCAGGCTGTGGCCGAGGCATGAAAAGAGGACACTGTGTTAAAGTACGTCTGCGGGCTGAATACGCGGGTTCCTTATCCCGCCTCATACAGTCAGGGGCTCGCACCTCTCCTGCACCCAGCCCTTCCACACCAGTGCCGACAGGAGAAGGGAAATTTATTCTCTAAGGAAGTTTAACAGAATGGACTTTGACCTTAGGGTCCCTAGGCTCAGTGGAGGGGGCAGGAGTGACCCATGGACTGAAAACAGGATTCGGGGAAATACGGACCAGCTAGGTACCCCCCCTTCCCCCACCTGGCAGCCCAGCAGGTGCCCTCCAGAAAGGAGCCAGACTGTTCCTCGCTGGAGAGACTGCACAGATGCCAAGAGCAGAGCTGGAGAGCCTGGCACGTGGGGTCCTTCAGCGAAGTGGCCGGCTGCTCCGGTGCCCGTCCTGCTGCGGTGACATGCCCCAGGAAAGGAGCTGGTGTCCTCCTCGCTTGCTTGGGGACGCCCTCCATTCTTTCTCCTCCTCCCTCTGCTGCGCTCACAATCACATACCTCTGTGTTGTCTTGCGATCCTTCAAAGCTCTTCTGGAAAGCTTGCTACCCTCCTCGGCAAGAGGACAATTGCATGCTTTGTCCTTTGTCCTCTCACTCTATCTCTTCCACCTGATGAGCTCGTCTCATCTGTCTTTAATAGAAGCCACCAGAGAGAAACACCCTCATCTCCACCACCAACCCAAAGAGAGAGCCACCCCTGCTGGGCCCTGGCTTCTTGCCTCCACTCTGGTGGATGAAGCACCCCTCCTCCTGCCCGAGGCCCTCCCCACCATCACCACCACTCTGGGCCTGGCTTCTGCAACGTCTCCCTGTCTACTCGGGCATCCCCAACAACAGGCGGTCTTCGCCTTTAAATGCCATTTGCTTCCCCCCCGCATCCCTAAGCAGCTGTTTGCCTGGGTTCTGTCCCTCCTCATAGCAAGACACCAAGAACAGTGGCCACACTCACCAGCCCCTTTTCTCACCTCCCACTCAATCCTTTATTTATTTATTTATTTTGAAGATTTCATTTATTTATTTGACAGAGAGAGAGACAGCGAGCACAGGAACACAAGCAGGGGGAGTGGGAGAAGGAGAAGCAGGCTTCCCGCCGAGCAGGGAGCCCGATGCGGGCCTCGATCCCAGGACCCTGGGATCATCACCTGAGCCCAAGGCAGACGCTTAACGACTGAGCCACCCAGGCGCCCCCACTCAATCCTTTAAACTTACTTGTTAAAATCTCTTTCGGGTTATTTCTCATTTGTGGTCCTTGATGCTCCCCCAAATTGAGGTGCATTTGGCTCTACAGTTGCTCTGTTCTGGTTTGTTCCAGCAGAGGGTGGTGGTCTGGGGGTGGCCCACAGGCCTTGGGTCATGCAGGCGTCTGTAAAGGTGGCTGTGCTGGGGCTGCTGGGTTTCACTGGTCCTGCACTGGGTGTGGTATGAATTTCTTGGTCTAGGGCTTCCACCTGTCGTGGACGCATGTGAGGTGTGGCACAAGCCTCGTTTTCCCATTTCTCCACGTGTCTTTTCCCCCCGGGCAGATGCGCGGCCTCCTCGCTGTTAACCCAGGACCGTGTGTGCAGGGTCTCTAGTTGCTTCAGTGACAGAGGGCTCTTTGTTCGCCTTATTCTTCCCTCACGTACCAGTAAATAGAGTCACAGAGGGATGGTTGTTCCTTTAAGATTTGACAGTAGGAGGAATAACACTCAGAGCACGGGACCCTGTGCCGAAAACTTTGGCACTTCACTGGTCAAGTTTTCTGGGGAATATTGGTGCAAGAGTGGAAAGAATATAATCAAATCTATCAGTTGTCACACTAAATATATTCCAAAAATTAAGCTACTTTTATGATTGAAAAAAGAAATCATTATTTAATTTTTGATGACTCTGTCTTCCTCCCTCCCTCCCTTCCTTCCTTCCTTCCGGTTTTCCCTCCTTCTCTCCTTCCTTCCTTCCTTCCTTCCTATCTTCTATTTTTCCTTCTTTTCTCCTCTTCTCTTCTTTTGCTATTTCTTCTGTCTTTCCTCTTCCTGGGGCTTAGTGGTGTGAAGTGAGTTCTACCTCGATTGACGCTATTTTTCTCTGGCAAACCCTCTGCCTTTCTAAAAGTGTGAGGGGATATTTGTAACTTATGCTGAGCATTTCCTTAATCATTTGCCTTTTTCCGACATTTCCTTCCTCCTTCCCTCCCTCCCTTCTTTAATTTTTCAACACAGAATAACCCCCCCAAAAATGAAAAACAAGCCAAATAATCCATTAATTAATTTATTTTCAGATGGTAAAAAAGCACCAGTTATGACCAGTGGCCCTCTTGCTCTCTTCCCTCCCCCATTATCCAAGGTGGGCGGTGGGGGGGGGTGGGCTTGTTCCCCTTTGGTTTCCACCAGAGTACACACTTTGGCTACATTCTAAGGACCTCAGGAGATGGAAATGCCCTGAGTTTCCTTTTCTTTTTTTTTTTTTTAAGATTTTATTTATTTGACAGAGAGAGACACAGCGAGAGAGGGAACACAAGCCGGGGGAGTGGGAGAGGGAGAAGCAGGCTTTCTGCTGAGCAGGGAGCCCGATGCGGGGCTCGATCCCAGGACCCTGGGATCATGACCTGAGCCGAAGGCAGACACCTAACGACTGAACCACCCAGGCGCCCCTGCCCTGAGTTTTCTTCAGGGTGAATTTCCCAGAACTTAATCAGCTTGGGAATGAAACAATCTTGATCCCTCAGCTCCTGTGTTTTAGGTTGCACTTAGTTGTACTCTTCCATTCGGGGATCAAAGCACATCACATTGCTGGGGGACACTGCTACAGCCCCTTCTCCCCATGTTGCTTGAAAAAGGCTTCATTTCCCCCTGAGCACCCCCTTCTCTCCCCTGTTTTATTTTCTTTCTTTTCAGGAAATAATCCCCACCCCCTTCTTCATCGTGTGTCATGGCTTTTTCCCTGGGGTTGAAGTATAAGGTGTCCTCGTGGAAAGAGGGAAGGGCCAGAGACTTTATGACTCTTTTAAAGCCTTTCCCGAGAGGCTGTGAGGAGGCAGGGCCTTCCCCGGGGAGGTGGGCTGTGGAAGCTAAGGTGGGATTTCCCGCCTGCAGGTGAGGCTCCCAAGCACACACTCCCGGCCGTGTGGGAGGCAGATACCACCACCTCCCTAGTCACCCGCAGCCTACCACCTTTTTTAAACCAGTGCTTACAGGTAGGGCCTGTATGCCCAGCTATCCCACCTGGCTCTGTCCCCGGAAGCATCGACTGACGTCAGAGGTGACTGGACCTCAGAGGCCGGCAGTGACTCAGCAGCCGGGCCTCTCTCCTGCCATCTCCAGCCTGTCTCATCTACATTACTTCTAGATTCCTGACCCAACACGGAAGGTCCAAGACCACCCAGCATATTTGGTTGTCCGCCCCCCTTACCCCACTCTCATGAAATGTGTTTGAATTTGCTTGATTGGCACGTGAACCTGCATGCCTTCATCTCCCCCCCCCCCCCCCGGAAAGTATTTTTAGGAAGAGGTGGGAGGATGGATTACAAAATCCAAGGGGCAATTATCAGGTATGACAACTCCCTGAGGTTTGGTAATCCCTAATCTAATCTACGGGGCCCTTGATGAGAGAGAAGAATGTAGAAAACCAAAAATTCTGTGGGTGGGGACTGGGGATGAAATCATGGGTTGCTAAACGCCATTTTAAGGAATGTATTAAAAAAAAAACTTGGTTTACAAACAGATTAAATTAAGAGGAGTAATTATTTACATTCCCCTTCTTACTTAAGAATGTCTTCAACAATCAGCATGGCCTAGCGGCTAGGAGCCTGGGTCAGGCTTCTACTCACCAGCTAGTTACACAGCCTCTGTAAGCCCTGGTTCCTCATTAAGCTATTAATACCTTTCTCATCCGGTCAGAGCCAAGACCTTGGGCTGTAACTTAGCACCCGTGAGGTCCCTGGTCCTTTTTAGTGAGCTAAGGTTATAGGCCAGACAGGGACAGGCTCTGCTCACCAGAGGACAGCCTAGACTTCAGAGTTGGGGCAATCTTGGGTGAGCCCTGTTCGGGTGACACAAAAGATGCCCACAGAGGAGACAGGAGGCTGGCCCGAGCTTCAGCTCGTGACCTGCAGGAATGAGTACGAAGGCCTAATTAACAGCAATTCCTGTGGTATGTGCCTGACAGATGGTCGCATGGCCTCTGCTTGAATCTCTCCAGCATGGGGAACTCACCACTGCCCAAGATAGTCTTTCAGCCACTCAAAACCTGCTACCTTCTCTCCCTCTGGGCTCTCGAGGAGGAAGCTTTCCCCTCTTGCACACATAGACCGGCCCTTCAGATTCTTGAAGGCAGTTCCCCTGCCTCTCCTTAGTGTTCTCTGTTCCAGGATCCCTCGTCCTTCCGCTGTCCCTCATGAAGTTTGAATGACATAGGAGCTGGGTGTCCCCCCATCTGGCATCTGGTATGCATCTGATGACACTGCCATTATTAATAAGCGCTCACCTTGAGTGAGCGATGAGGATGTCATCTTCATTGAAGAATCGGCCCATGATGTTCCTGCCAGGAGGACCCATGTCCCCAGTCAGGTCTGCAGCTGTATTTAGCAAGGGTCAGGAAGGCCTGTGTTCTGATAGATTGTCCGCAACACGAGCCAAATTGGAAGTGAAGTAGGGACTAGAAAGATCATGTGTTTCTACCCCTTTCTTCCTTCGGTTCTTCCTCCTCCCCACACTGGTCACTCTGAACTCCCCCAGCTCCCTTTGGAGGTCCAGCCAGGCTCTCTGTTCTTACTTCCTCATATAAATAAGGCCTGGGGTTCCAACCTGTGTTCCTCTGCTCTGGACAGCTGTCACTTGCACTTATCCCTGGGATTCTGTTCCTCCTCCGGCCAGGCTCCTGCCCCCACCGGTTTTTATCTTCTTGTCTCCAGGCAAGCACACAAGCTCTGAGGCCTAAAGGACATAACCGCTAACCCTTCAGGAAGCCATCAGCAGGGGAGAGTGGCAGAGGGCTGGAAGGCAGGAAGATCTCACAGTTCTAGAGACATCTGTTTCCAGATGCCCTTCTGAGACAGAAAATGGTAACTCCGTTGGGCTCCATCCTCTTATTCCAAAGGAGAGAATCCGACCTGATTACTCAAGCAATCAGGGTTAGAAAAATCACAGAGGCAGGAAAATGGTAACCAGGGAACCTGGGAACATTCCCTATTGCAGAGTGGCTAGCCGGAGTCAGGGGCCATATCGTTGGCCAAGCAAAGCCGCAGGTGGAATAGAGTGGCCTACTCAAAGGACTTCATCTGGAGCCAGCGACCCTAACTTTCTAAGAAATTCAGCCTCATGCTGACCTAGCCCAAGCTGACATATTTTACACACCATTGTTACGGTAGGTGTGGGAGGGCACTGGGCTGTCAAAGACATAGGCATGCCACCTTCTCACCGTCACTCACAGACAGAAGAGACAATGTCTCTTTTCTCAACCAAAGACCTCACACAAGGTAAAAAATAACAAAAAAGTATTAGCCCACAAGAGCATATCATCCATGTGTTCATTTTTTATCTGGACTTGGGAAGCTTTTTGGCTTAAAGAGAGCAACGTTTGTGTTCGAAAATTCTGGATGTATTTAAATAAAGAAAATATATTGAATTTGGATTTAAAAATAATTTTTTTTTGGCAAATATACCGTTTTTTAATAGAAACAAGAACTAGTGTTGAAGCCCTGAAAATACCAGAGTGCCTGCTTCACTGGACTCCCAGAAGCTAGGACATCTGGACTGAAAGCTGCATGCGGGTCACTGACTGCCGAACATTTACTGAGCAAACTGACGAGGCCGAGTGTGACAAGGACGCCCCTTCCTGTGATCTTCCTAGAAGCCGTTTCCTGTTCAAACACAAACTGAGCCTTGTGAAGCATAAATTCCATAATGGGATGGCAAATATCCCTCCCTTTAGCCACATGTCAGAAGTGCTTGCATTCCAAAATTCAAAAGTGACCTGCAATGTTCCTTAAACTGGGGCAAGTGTATCCAGGAAACGTGGGTGCACTAGGCCTCTGTCCGCGGGGGCTTCTTTCCGGGATGTGGGAGCAGGTCACTGCAAGTGTCACACGAGAGAACGTGGCACGATTAGGCACTGATATATATATACGTATATATATATATATATATATATATATACGTATATATATATATATATATATATATACACACATATACGTATATATACTTATAAATATGTCTCTGTGGAGGCTTTATGTTTATGCATGTGTCTATGCATGAATTTGCACAACAAATGTCTAGGAGGGACCGACCATATGTTTAGAAGCAAGTATTTCAGGCAAACTTTGAGTCACTGCTTTCAAGGCATTCACAGTCTCCTTAACATTTGGTAAAAACATACTGGGGGAAAGGAGTGGGCAGAAGCATGTGGGAGCTGGCCGCACCAAGGCGCTGCCTGGCACCTCCTGCTAGAGCAGGGGAGGAGGACGTGGGAGGGGAGCATGAGAAAGAAGGGCTAGAGGAGGGCCGGTGGGGAGGAGGGAAGCAGCGGTGTCTGCCCGCCCTCAATTCACCTTTCTGGGGCAGGTACAGGTGCTGGGCTCTAAGAAGGCAGGTGACACCGTCTTCAGTCCTTGCTGCCCCAGATCGGGGAACATCTCTTCTCCTAGGGCTGATCTCTCCACTGGGCTCTGAACCCTAGTCCCTCAGCTTCCTGGGACCCCCCGTTAACTTTCCCCCATCATTCAGGGTGGTGTCAGCTTGTCCTATTAATCTCCTTACCTCTGGGACAGGCTGCCCCAAGTCTGTCTGATCATGCCTCCACCCTCTGTTTCCTTCTGTTTCCCTCTGAACACACCTACCTTCTATGGTCTTTGCTTCCCCCCCTTACCGCTCCTCGAGCCTGGGCCCATCTGCCTCTGCAAGCCCCACCCCCAGTCCACATCTGCCCCGGCCTAGGTCAGCCCCTAGACACCCTGCACCACCACGCTGCCTGGCCTCTCCTGAGCATCTGATGCACTCACAGGGCCTCCTGCTCAGCACCTGTCCTGCTTTGGCTCTGGACATAATGCTGTCTGCTGGAGGCCTGCTCCCTGGAGGCCAGACTGATTTCGGGCTCTCCATCCTCCCTGGCCCGTCCGTGTTGGTGTCTCTGCCCACCTGCCATCTGTCTAGGCCATCTCCTGTTCATCCTCAACTCTCCACTGCCCTGTTTCCCAACCCTGGCTACTCATCAGAAGGAATACCTGGGAACTTAAAATCTACTGAAACCGGGGCCTATTGTGTAGTAATTGAATCAGAATTTCTGGGGATGGGGCTCAGATCCTTTTTTTTAAGCTGCTCACTTGATTTGGATGGGAGTGAAAAGTTGAGACCCGCTGCCCTGCAGGCTTCCTCCACTCCCCGCCCCCTTCCAAACTGTTCTGTCCAAGCCTGATTTCTCCTCTGAGCTCCCAATTGTGTATGTGACTTCCTGCTTATGACAGCTACTGGGATATCCAACTGGCAACTCACCATAACCAATTCAAAACAAGCCTGCTCCTCTTCCGTGTCCCCAGCTTGCTGAATGGCAGCAGCCTGCTCCTGGCCGCCCAGGGCTGAACCCTGGGCTTGCCTCAGATTCTTCCCCTGCCCCCACACATCCCACTCACCACTAAGCCCTGCGACTCATTTTTAGCCTACCTCTTAATTACTTTTAAGTACTTCTAGAATTGGATCCTTCTTTTTCATCCTCTCTGACCCTGCCTACCCCAGTCCGGGCCCCTGAGCCTGCCTCGCCTGAGCTGTTGAACAACCTCCAACCTGGCCCCGTCCTCCAGTGCCCTGCACAGCAAGCATAGGGATGCTCCTACATGCACATGGGATCATGCTATTCTCTGCGGAAAACCTCCAGGGCCGCCCAGGCCCTTCAGACAGCGCCTGTGTCTCCTGCTCGGGCCCCGCTAGCGTTCCAGCCCCGTGGGCCCTGCCTCCTGCCTGCACCTGCTCAGGCCTGCTTTCAGATCCCCCATGTTCCCTGCTCTCCTGCGTCTCCTGCCGGGCCCGGGCTGCTCCCTCTGTCTGCGCTGCTCCTCTTCTAGGTCCTGCTCAGCCCCCAGACCCCCGCAGGGATCACCCTCATCCCAAAGCTTTTGGTGACTTCTCCCACCACCCTGTGTCCACCATGCACCGTGGAGGTGTGTCCTGTCACTGCGTCCTCCCCAGGGCAGGGATGACCTAGCACGGTGGGGCCTTGGTCAGAGTGGGTGCGCAGGAAATGTTTGTCGAATGAATGAAAGAATGGTGAGCGATCTGATTACAGTGGAGCGTGGGCGTGGCCACTGCATAGGAGGCTGAGAGGCAAAAAGCCGAGCCCATGCTGGGATGTCCAAGGTCATCCCACCCTCAGACATACTAGAGGATTTGTTTTATATTCTATAGCCTAAGAGGGGTGTGGTAAGAGCACGAGTAGTCCTTTACTATCCTGATCTATAAAATGGGGATAGTAATAGCCATTTAGCAGGAATGCCACGAGGATCGGAGAAGGTAACGGAGGTGAACGTGCTTTGAAAATTAGAAATGACTGTTTCAGCAGGAGTGCTGGGTCTCCAGCGTCCTCACTTGGCAGAAGCCTCTGTGCTGGTGGCTCACAGGACGCCCCGGGTGGAAAGGTTGCACGCCGCTGACGTAATGGTGGCCCTGTCTGCCTGGCAGGGTCCCCAGGGAAGGCACGTCTGCACTTGCAGTGTGTGCCTTTGCACGGTGACAAATCCCTGTGGTCAGAGAGGAGGATGTGGGGCTTTAAATCCAGCTCCTTAACTGACCCAAAGGCCCACTGAGCAATAAGCGTGGTGCCGTTTGCATGCACATAGTGAGGAGTTCTGCTCTCTTGGCTTGTGGTTGACAGCCCGCAGGACCTTAAAAATAGCTCTGGGAAGATATTTTTAGTGCACCATCCTGAGGCGTGGCTGGAGCCCATGGCCTCCTGTGACGCATAAAAATTGTTTTGGCTCTGTTGGCAAGTGATTCAGACAGCTGGTTTTGGACTTCAGGGGTGTAAAAATAAAAACAAAGTGGGGGAAGCTGGGTTCCAGCCACAGGGTATCCCCCACCCCCACAACATCTAAATAATTGCTCCTGAGAAAGTTTTTAATTTGAGCCTTGGTCCTCTGGAGACTACGCAGATCACAGCTCTGCCCGGAGGGCCTCGGGCCAGAGGGCCGGGCAAAGAGCAGAATCCCATTTTTCAGGTCAGAATGTGAGGCTGTGTGAGGTCCCTAACCCACCCCGAGTCCCCAGACAGTACGTGGCAGGGCTGCCATTGGAGCAACGTCTAACTCTAAAGCCCCATCTCCGGACGACGCGACCACTGTGGAGTCTACCAAGTGTTTCCAGAGACATCATATGAAGGAGCATTATGTTTCTAATCTTACAGGTGAAGAAACTGAGGCTCAGAAAGTAAAGCGAGCCCACCTTCTCACACCTGGTGAGCCCTCAGGACACACCAGGGCCCTCAGACTCCAAACATACGAGGTCAGCATAAGGCTTCGTGGGAGGCTCTCTTCGTAGGGGAGAAGGCCCTGGGCACAGACCCTGTGACACCTGGCAGGCTGAGTGGGGACAAACGTGCCCACCTGCCCAACCTTGTTGGGTACATCTCAGGGACTGGGAAGCAAGTGCAGAGAGCCCAAAGTATGGCCTCCAGGGAAGACACGGAGGGGACGGACTCCGGGCTCATGCACTGGCTGGTCCTGCCACTTCTGGGAGAGCCTGGTGGGCAGTACTTGGGGAAGCAGCGAGCGCTGTGACCGAGCCACGCAGGGGTGGCCCAGTCACTTCTGCTCCCACCGCAGCTCACCGCCTGGTCGGTCAAGGCTCGGTTCCTAATTAATCAAGAGAAGTAAGATGTCCAGTCGGCTTTGGATGCTGTGTGAGGAAGAGCTAATAAAAACTACTGCCCCACCGGGCTACATCATCCTTCCTGGGACCAGCCATGCAAGTGGACTCAGAGAACATACCACCAGCAGCACCTTATCACGCATGCTCGTAACATACAGAAGCGGGAAAGGCAAAGCCCCATGAAATCCTGCTGTGTGGAGCAGTTTCATATTTGGCAACTGTCATTGATCCCAGGTATGTCTTTGCATTCGTAAGAACGTGAACAATTTTACATAAATGGGAAAACACTGCACAGGATAGGCTATCTTTTCACTTGCTTTAAATAGTCAATCGTATCAATAAATTTAAATCTGTATCATTGTAACGACTGCACCCAATTCCATTGTACAAATGTACCTTATTTAATCAGTATTCTTTTGGTGGCAGTTTGCTTTGGGTTTCTTTCTTTCTTTCTTTTTTTTTAAAGATTTTATTTATTTATTTGACACAGAGAGAGAGAGTGCAAGAGAGGGAACACAAGCAGGGGGAGTGGGAGAGGGAGAAGCAGGCTTCCCGAGGAGCAGGGAGCCCGATGCGGGGCTCGATCCCAGGACCCTAGGATCATGACCTGAACCGAAGGCAGACGCCCAACGACTGAGCCACCCAGGAGCCCCTGCTTTGGGTTTCAGATCTCAATCATCTTTCACCATCTTTAAGCCTTGCACCTCAATCAAGATACCCCAAAATACATGTTTAATTACTTAACAGATTAACCTTCATTTTGCCTCATTATATTTCTATTTCATGGCCGAAAAGGGGGCAACCACAGAGATAGAAGAAGAGAGCCTCTGGTTTGCAATTTCTCAGGCTACTTCCCAGCTCCTTTATCTTTTTAAATGCAAGAAGCTCTGTACTATCTTTGTAATTCTTACCATAACTAAGCTGACTTGATGAAACACCAGTCTTATTTTAGGGCCTTATCTTACCTACATTCATGCATAGGAGCCATCCCAGCTACCAGAGGGACAGAAGAGAGATGCTGTCATCCCTGGGCATACAGCTGAAGACCGGTCCCACCACCTGTTGTTTGCAGCCCACCACAAGCAGCCTCCTAGCCTCTGACTTCACGTCCCTTGCAAGGTCATGATTTGCAAATCACTGCAAACCAAATGCTGTGATTTATGTGAAAGCGATTCTTTTTTTAAGTTGCCAACGACTATGCAAACCACAAAAAGATTGTTTGATTAACTGCAGTGAGTAGCCAGTGGTTCCTAACCTTTTTCAAATATAAGCCTTTTTAAAGTAAAAAAAAAAAAAATTTCCCTGAATCTTAACAACTGTCTATTAAGCACCTAGTACGCACTGACCTTGAACGTGGAGCGGGGAGTACAGTGACAGCCGCAGACTCATCTTTCCTGGAGCTGGCATTCCTGCAACCCAGAGTCATCGCATAGTAGTGTGTCCCTTGTGGTGTCCACTGAGCAAGGAAAGCGCGTGATGCCTGGTATGAATTTAGAACTACTTTTAAATGAATGTTTATTTTGTTAGTCACAGTCAAAGCTCTGTTGCGCACTTGAAAAATGATGTGTAGTTGCAAAACATAGCACTCATTTAGTCAGAGACAATGCTTGATTCATCAATGAACTTGTAGACCCCTTGCAATAATTTTGAGCCTTTCACCCACTGCCCTCCACGGCAGTCCAGAATTCTGTGGCCTCAGGCCTGGGGTTCTGGAGGGTTATACCACATTTCTAGACACTTTATGCTCCTTCTTGGCATCTGGCACCTGTTTCAACTCTTTTTAGGCCAAGATTCAAGCCGTACTTTTGCTGCAATCTTTGAAATTCAACAAGTTTATCAGCTCGGCAGGGAAAAGATGGTGGAGTCTTCGTTGAAAAGCCTCAGGACACCAGTTAGGACAAGATAAAGGCAGGAGCTCCTCAGTCCCTGGGAGAAGTCAGCAAGAGGCAATGGGGCTCTGAGAACAAAATCTTGTTGTGACCCAAGCAGCCCTTGTTTCTAATTTTGTCCTTAATGCTGTTTATGGATTTTAAGAGGATCCTTCTGGGCATGATGGTCTTTGGACATCTCTTATAGAGATGGAATAAGAGTAATTCTCAAAGAAAACATGTTGGATGCAGCACCATGGACCACAAAAGGATGAAAAGGACCTCAGAGATTTGGATTCCAGGATTTTATATGTGGGAAAACTGAAGTTCTATACAGAGAGTAGTGGCTTGCCCAAGTTTACAAAGAACTCAGCACTCGTGACTTCCTGCCAAGGTTTTTTTTTACTATGTCACCTGCTTTATTAAGATCATCCCTGACACCAAAACCTGGGATTTATCCATTCCAGCAAATTTATTCATGAACGAATTAATTCAACATTTATTGAGTTCTTCCTTACTATAAGCCGGGAACTGTGCTAGCAACTGGGGATACAATAATGAATAGGAGGGAATCTGGGTCTCAAAGGTCTTACAGTCCAGTAAGGGGAAAAAGAAATTAAGCAAGCAATTAGCATCCACTACATCAACAAGCCAACAGAGAGATACCAGGAGGCTCTGGGAACAATAGTCGGGAAAAGGAGTTGACAGTGGTGAAAGGCATTGAGTGTTCTGCCCCAGTACCCTTAGGTGGCGTCTGAACAGGGTCTTCAAGATTGACTAGGGGGCGCCTGGGTGGCTCGGATGGTTAAGCATCTGCCTTCGGCTCAGGTCATGATCTCAGGGTCCTGGGATCGAGTCCCGCATCGGGCTCCCTGCTCCTTGGGAGCCTGCTTCTCCCTCTGCCTTTCTCTCTCGCTCTGTCTCTCATGAATTAAAAAAAAAAAAGATTGACTAGGAATTCAGGAGGGGAGGGCAGGGAGTTCCAGGCACAATTGCAGCATGTTCAGAGACCTGAAACAAGAGCAAGCGTGGGATATGAGTAGTTGGAGCATTAGTATAAGGGAACAAGTGCTAAGGAATACAGATGTAGCTAGAGGTCAACAGGGTCAAGTTGGGAGGATTCTGTGGACTGGGTTAAAGAAGGTTGGATTTTTTTTATCTTGAGATCTAGGGAAGCCATGGAGGGGCAACGGTGACCCATCAGATCTGTGGTTTAAAAGATGGCTTTGCATGTGGTGAAAATGAATTAGAGGGACTCAGAGGAAAGCCAGGCAAGCTGGCTGGGGAGCCCTGCAGTGTCCCGGCAGGGGTGATGGTGGCAGGGTGGGTAGAGAGAAGTAGATATAACCAATAGATAATAAGAGGAAGAGTCAAAATGCCTTTGTGAGCTATTGGAAGTCCATATTCATGAAAGAAGCCCCATAATTTCTTACCCATGAAATTTAAAATCCTTTCATTAGTAGGATAAGCTTATCCGGCTCTAGGCTCACCTAGAAACCTAACACAGAAAAATGTGTAAGCCACCTCGCCAGTGTGGCTCCAGCCACCTCTGATGGCCTGGTCCCACACCCTTCAGGCCTTAGACCCTTGGGATTTTGCCTGCCTGAACATCTGCATATGGGTTCCACTCCCAGAGCACTCACTGGGGGTCTTTCATGGAGATAACTAGCAATGAGGTTGCAACAGATGGGGAGAACTCCAGGTATATATGGAGAGAGCCAGACATATATACAAATTTTACGTATATATTTTATAAGTAATTATCATGACTATATACATTTTCCCCTCAGGGATCTATGGACAGGACAACTCCTAGAGAATGAGTCACTAACAGTGGTCTGCCTTCCATCCTGAAAAAGGTCCTGTGGTGGCCTGGAGGACAAGCCTGAGGCTAAACCTGCACTTCCACTTTCCATCAGATGTGGGGTGCAGAGACAAAGAAGGAGGAGCCTGGCAGGCAGTTCCAGTTGAGCCAGAAAAAACAAATAATGTAGCAAGATATCTCTAAATCAGGGCAGGGTATTTTTGAGATAGGTGAACATATTGTAAACAAGTGATAAGAACATGACAGTGCTGAGGTTAAGGATCCCTAAGGGCACCCACCCACCAGTGAGCATTGGTGGTTCAGTGGTAGAATTCTCACCTGCCTAAGGGCACCCACCCGATAGGCAAGTCTTAGAAACAGCACACGAGCAGTACTCAGAGGGCCACAATCAACCGTCCTGCTGATGTCTGTACTCCCAGCATGTTGCTGGCCTGGCATAGGGGCACTAAACGTGGATGAGTGAATAACGAACACTTATTTAATAGAGTATTTACACCATAGTTACAAGTTCAATAAGGTCAAATACTGACTTCGGCCTTCTGGAACTTGTGCAAGTGTCCTTGGAGGGGTGAGTGCAGGTATGTGTTCTGACAGGACAAAGTATGCTGGACAGAGTCCCTGGGTGCTGAAAGGAGTCATCTGTGAGCTACTGGGGACTCTTCTAAGCTTCCCAGGGCCAGGATTCTGGACAACAAATCTAAGAAGAGCTAAAGGAATCCCAGGCTCCATGAGTGTCAGGATCCTTGAGAAGATCCCCTGAAATGGACCCCTTTGGGCAACCATCAGGCTCCTAGCAAGACACCAAAGAAAGTATACTGCATGTGTCTCCTTCCAGGGGTCTGATGGTGGCTGTGGGTGAGCGAGCTACAGGAAGCAGGGTGTGTGCGTGTGTGTGTGTGCGCGTGCGCGCACCCATGAGTAGTCACAGGGCTTACACTCTGTGATTAATGAATGTATTAAAAATAAGAATTCTATGTCTATTTGGGGTTTGATTTAAATTCCTTTCTTGAGATCTGTCACTTAATGGAGTTCAGCAGCACCCTCTCCCACCAACAAAAGAAATAACATCTAATTAGCAGCAGGTTTGGAGAACGGATCTTTCTGCCTAGTAGAAGTGTAGGAAAATATTAAAAATCTGAATGGGAACGCTAAGGGCTGGAATATCAGAGTTCAGGGTTTATTGCAGAGGATTTTTTCTTCTTTCCGGCATGTCAGTTGAGTTCTGAATAGAAGAGGGTGTGAGACGATAACCTTCAGATAAAGAAGATGTTACTGTGGTGGAAAAATAGTGTGGACTCATGGAAAATTCCCCTCAGATAAGTACAAATGGAGGGAATGAAGTTAGGGAAGGAGGGAGGGAGTTCTTACAGTATTTAAAAGGGACATCATCTTGGTTGAAAGGGCACAGGTGGAATGAAGGAAGCCTCCTTCAGTCATGCATTCATTCATCCTCTGCTATAACTCTATTTAATGAACTTTAATGTCTGCCATGAGTCAGCTACTAAGCTGAGAGTTGATTGTACAGTAGTGGACAAAACCTGTATGGCCCTTGCTCTCATGGAGCTTATCGTCTAGGGAGGAAAGGGGACTACAGATGAATAAAACAGCAAATGCTTTTTTTTTTTTTAAATCAACAGACATAAGACAGAATAACAGGAAAGGCCCACTTTGGATTGGGTATCTTCTTGGGGAAAGTTACATTTAAGCTGATACCTAAAAGATGAGAAGGATTCAATCATGCAAAGAGCTTGGGGAAGGCCATGCAGGCAGAGGGAGCAGCATTGGCAGTGACCGAAAGCAGAGAAGAACTTGGCATTGGGAAGAACTGAAGGGAGAGAACAGTGTGCCAAGAGTATGGAGAAAGGAGGAACAGGAGATGAAAGAGAGAAGGAAGAGGGGTCAGATGGTACAGGGCCTTGTGGACTGCAGAAAACAGCTTGGATGACATTTTGAAGGCACTGGAGAGTCACCAGTGGGTTTTACTCAGGGTAGAGGTATCATGGGGTTTAGGTTTTTCAGCATCCGCTGCTCTGTGAGGAACAGATTGGAAGAGGCAAGGGTGGAGGGAGCAAGAACAGGGAGATGGTTGCTGTGGCTCAGAGCAGAGAAGATAAGGGAGGGGCCTGGATGCAAGTAGACCAGGGAGATATTTTGAAGCTAGAATGGGCATGAACTGGGTTTGGTCGGACATGAGGGTTGGGGAAGGGGCAAGATCAAAAGTGATTCCTGCACTTCAAGTTTGGGCAGGTGCTTCTTTATTTGTTCAAATCAGGAAGAAAAGTGACATGATGTAAAACTTGGGGGAAATGAGGAATAAGGTAACTGCAACAAATATTAATTGAGTAATGCTAACTCTGTGCCCAGCCCTGCAGCAGGTAAGAAAAGGTTTCACAGGGCCTGAGTGTTTCCCATCCATTTTAGGTAGCTGGGATTATAGTCCTGCCTTTCTGGTTCCTGGACTGATAAAGTAAATAAAATTGAGCTCATAGCTCACGAAAATAAATCATGTACTAAGTGGATAATGATTACATTAGAGTGAGATGGGTTGTTATTTTAAACTAGGATTTTCTGCCTACCAGAAATCTTGGGGAAAAGATCATTGCATGATGAAATTTTGGAAGTCAAGTAATGGAAGAAGATACAATTAGCCAGATAAAGAACTTCCACAATGGGAGCCTCAAATCAGAAAGCAAAAATTACAACAGGAGAGGAAAATGGAAAGATGATCTCAAAGACCAAAGCCTTCACAGGATTTGAATGTGTGAGAGGAGAAGACCCCTCATCAGCAGAACCTGGGTAAGAAAAGCCTCACCAGCCCAATCCAGAAGGAAAAGAGAAATCAGATGACACACTGTTGTCTTATGGTAAAAGAGGGAAATGAAAGGACAGGGGGCACACTGGCAGATGGCATCAGGGTGACCGTGAGTGCACAGCTGGCCCTGCTCTCACTCTGCCCCAGGGAGGGAGGGAAGGCTTTTTTCACTGTGGTCCCAAAGGTTGCTGAAGAGTTTCTGTGCTTCCTACGCCCTTACACCATCCTCATCCTTTCCTCCCCTTCTGCCCTACGGAGCCAGCAGTCCCTGTCCCTGTTCCTACAGGCTGGGTTTCCCTCCCATTCCTTGGCGGAAGGGCCTCCCTCCTCTGCCATTGTCACAGTCATTGTCAACAACATTGACCAGCATGGATTCTGTCAGATGTAGAGGATGCACAGTTGTATGAGAGACAACATGACAAAGAAACTCACAGCCCTTCAGAGTCACTATGTCAATGGGCTTGCCCAGCAATTCACTGACATCAATTTATCAAGACAGGCTTGCTTCAGGGAGAGAAAAATGGAGCCGACTGACAGAAGTATCTCACCATAAGAGGCAGCTTAGACTAAGGACAGAAGCTGTGCCCATCTCGGGGAGTTGAGGGAGGCTTCCAGCTGACAGACAGCAGGAAGTCAGGAACCTCAGTCCCACAAACTGCAAGGAAATGAATTCCACCATCCAGAGTGAGCTTGGTAACAGATTCTTCCCCAGTCGAGCCTCCAGACTAGCACACAACCTGGCTGACACCTCGAATGCAGCCCTGTGAGACCTTGAGCAGAAGACCCAGCTGAGGTGAGCGCAGACTCCTACCCCATGGAAACTGAGATGATGCATGTATATTCTTTTAAGTTGCTATCTTTGTGGTAATCAGTCACATGGCAATGGATAACTAACAACCTCATAGGTGTTGGGAGAACTAAAAGGAATCCTCCCACATAGTCTGACACTTACTGGGGCCTCAGGAGTGTTGGCTATTCCTAGTTTCTCCATCACACCTTTATGGTACCAGAGACCAAGAGGGGAAATCTGTGGCCTTGGTCCTTTGGGGAAGGCCTCACAAGAAAGCAGACCTTGAGGTGAGTAGTAAAGAAGAGTAGGACTTTAATAATGAGCAAGAAGATGGCGTGGAGGTGGGAGAATGGGAATATGGATGAGATAGGACTAGGGGGGCAGTACAGAGGTCAGATTTATATGGCAACTAACCAACTGTCTCCTTCATTCATTCATGCATTTCAGGCTACTCCTAGGAGCTGTGGAAACAAGGGTCAATAGGCCCATTGACTGATAGGGAAGTACAGTACTTATAGGGATGTGCCATACACACCGTTGGAGAATGTGCTAGGGGCTTCAGTTTGGGCCTAATGGAGGATCTATACAAGGGGAAGGTAAATGGACTGTGGGCTAGACTCCAGCCCCTGCTTGATCCATTCAGTTGGTGCCTTTGTGCAGGGCACACACTCTGTAGCTATGTGCCAGGGCCCTCCAAGGCCAAAAGGGCAAATGCTGTGGATCCAGGGGCCTTCCCCCTGCAGTCCTACTTCCAAGACCAACAGCAACTGTCCATCTATCCCCTGCTCACGCACAACTCTGCAAAGTTGTCTGTATGTTGCCTGTCTTGCTCCAGCCAGAAGCAAGGTCTATGAAAGAAGGGGTCAGGCCAGTTGCCCCCTAGGTTGCTTTCTCCTCCTGCATTCTGCCCTTCTGACACTGCATGCTCCGAGAGTGTGAGAATCCTCTCTTGGCATCCCCTACAAGGTCCAGCCCAGGGTGACCTCCCAGAGCCCTTACCGATTCACATGGAAAGATGCAGGCTGATGCAGTCCTATGTACCACTTGTGGTGGGAGGGGCCAAAGTCTACTCAGGATAGTGAAAGGGCTGGTTGGTTACAGTTTTTTCAAGTCCAAACCATGAGAAGCAACAGCATTCACTTCCAGACAGCATCATAGGTGTCCATGGCCGATTGGCCAGTTTGACTCACAGGGCACAGGAAAAGCAAAAGGCTGGATGGGAATGAACGCCTGCCCACTCACAAAAATACTTGTTGTTTTTAGAGAATGAATAGGTTTCTTTAGTATCTGCAACAACTTAGGCCAGTCTGGGGACAACTGTGTGCTGGCCTCCACCTCCAACCCTTCACCCCCTGCCTCCATAGAGCTCCCCCTCAAAGCCTTCTTTGGGCCAGCTGCAAATGTGAAAGACTGATCGATGCTTCTAAGTCTTGCCTCCCAGGGTGCTTTCTTTAACAATCAGTCTTGGGGCGCCTGGGTGGCTCAGTCGTTAAGCGTCTGCCTTCGGCTCGGGTCATGATCCCAGGGTCCTGGGATCGAGCCCCACATTGGACTCCCTGCTCCGCGGGATGCCTGCTTCTCCCTCTCCCACTCCCCCTGCTTGTGTTCCCTCTCTCGCTGTGTCTCTCTCTGTCAAATAAATAAATAGAATCTTAAAAAAAAAAAAAAATCAGTCTTAAGGTCCAGAAGGAAATTCTTCCAGGGGAGAAGGAGCTGTTAGGGCTAAGTCACTGGTTTGTGGACAGGCAGTCATAGACTGAACTAGCCTTAATAATACAGAGGTTAATAATTAGCCTTAATTATTCATATTAACCTTGACAATTCAGAGAGTCCCTTGCAATAACAGTACTGTGAAGAATGTGCTCATTTAACAAAGACTTTTTATACAGATAATGTCAGAGGCAACAGCAGTTACCACGTTGGAAAAGATGAGGTCCCTGACCTCCAACTATAGGTCATTGAAGACATAGGGCATGGGACCCAATAGTTGTAAAACACAGTAAGTGAGACAAGAGAGACACCACAAAGAACTCAGAGGCATTGCATGGGTTGACTAAGAAGTCTTCATAGAGAAATTGACATTTGGGATAGAGGGATGGGTAGCATGGCTGCAGGCCTGGAAGAGAGAGGAGCACATTCTAAGCTAGGGGAAAAGTCTGAGCAAACACAATGCCTTAGGGAAGTTCAAGGTTTGTGCAGAAAATAGCGAGAGGCTGGCTGGATGGCGGATATCCGGTGCCCAAAAAATGAAGATGTGGGATCACTGAGAGCTAGAAAGCCATTTGCAGTCTGCTCAGAGAGTGGCGGTGCCAACAGAAGGGGATCAGTAGGTAAGGCTAGCCACTGAAGATTCCAGAGGAGGCCATGCTTGAGCTGAGACTGTAGCAGGCTGCTCAGGCAATGATATGGGCTAGAGCAAATAACCAGGGGACAGATACCGAGGGCCTGAACTGATAGGGACAGCAGAGCAACTGAAGGTCTTACAGGACAGAATTGAAACGTGCACAAGCATCTTTTTGAAATTGTGGATCCAGACTAGCAGAAAACAAAGCCCTGATTATATAGCAAATAAGAAGTCCTCAGTCAGCTTTGTGGTAAGACATCTGCTTTTATTTGTCAAAGTCTTGGGTATCAATAGCATCAGCCCCAGACCTGGCTTCATGACTAATGGGATTGACTCAAACAGTGGACAGACCAGGAAAAGGGAATCATGGAGAAAACACTTGCAACTGAAATCGGAAGACTGAGCCTGTAGTCCAGGCTAGCAGCCGGGTGACTGTAGGTAAATTGCTTTTCCTCTCAGGACCTCAGTGTCTCCGACTGTAAAATGGGACTATCCAGGGCCCATTCCAACGCTTCCACATGATGATTCTGTGGATGGCAAGGCTGATGCAGAGGCTGTTTCCATATAGGAGCCAGACACTGTCCTGACTGCTTTTATACACATTGAAACTCATTTATTTCTCACAACAAGGCTGTGAGATAGGTACTTGGTATTGGCTGAAAGTTTGTGTCCCCCTAAAATTCTTCTGTTGGAATCCTAACGCCCAAGGTGATGGTATTAGGACGTGGGGCCTTTGGGGGTGATTAGGTCTTGAGGGTGGAGCCTCATGAATGAGATCAGAGCCCTTAGGAAAGAAACCGCGGAGCGCTAGCTCGCCCCTGCTGCCATGTGAGGACACAGAAGACGGCCCTCTGGGCACCAGGTCTTCACAGCTTCGGAATTCAAGCAAAGCGCAGCCGACTTTCCACAAGAGCTGCTTAAGCCTCCGGTGCCCTGGGGATGGTTGCTGTCCAGCTGATGTCAACCTTCCCCCCAGCAGCCTCCCCAAGGTGCAGCGATCCCCACTAGGCTTGCTGGCAACTCATAAATTCTCCCCACAGACAGCACTCGGGCTCACTGCTGTTCTTCCTTAGAAATCATCTTTATCAGGGCGCCTGGGCGGCTCAGCCGGTTAAGTGTCTGCCCTCGGCTCAGGTCATGATCCCAGGGTCCTGGGATCGAGTCCCACATCGGGCTCCCCACTCAGCGGAGAGTCTGCTTCTCCCTCTACCACTCCCCCTGCTTATGCGTGCTCTCTCTCTCTCTGATAAATAATTAAAATCTTAAAAAAAAAAAAGAAGTCATCTTTATCTTCTTGCAGAAGAATAGGAGGAAGATTGAAGTCCATAAAATGCTAATTCTGGCCTAGCCAGTCTTCAGCCTGTAGGAAGTGGAAACCACTGAGAGCTTGTGAGTTAGTTCTGCTGTTCTCAATGTGTGTACTATGGATCCCTGGGGTCAGCAAGACGCTTTCAGGGGTGCCATGAGGTCAGAACTATTTTCATAACGGTGCAAAGATATTCATTGCCTTTCCTCTCTCTGTTGACTTTTTTTTTTGGCAGTGATGGTACAAAAGCAACAGTGAGTAAAACTGCTGGTCCCTTAACACATATCAAGATAGCAACACTACACGGTACTGGTAATCTTTTTCTTCACTCTCATGCACTTAACAGTAAAAAAATATTTTTTTTAAAAAAACTGGTTTCACTTAAGATGGTCTGATGGTCTGTGCTGAAACAATAAAGTTATTCACTCTATTAAATCTCAACCCTTGGGTAACACACTGCTTTAACATTGTGTGTGATGACCTGGTAAGTGCAGTAACCACTCCTGCCAGAAGTACCACGCCGTCTCCAGGAAGAACCAGGTGTGGGACTGAACACAGAGAGCTGTACTAATCACTCTTTCAGAAAACAAGTTTTTAGGTGAAAGAAACAACTGACAAACTCTGGTTATTCAGACTTGGGTTTTGGCAGCTACTTTTTAAAAAATGGATCTTCAAGGGCGCCTGGGTGGCTCAGTTGGTTAAGCGACTGCCTTCGGCTCAGGTCATGATCCTGGAGTCCCGGGATCAAGTCCCACATCGGGCTCCCTGCTCAGCGGGGAGTCTGCTTCTCCCTCTGACCCTCCCCCCTCTTATGCTCTCTCTATCTCATTCTCTCTCGCAAATAAATAAATAAATAAATAATTAAAAAAATAGATCTTCAAGGAAAACAATGGACAATATTCGTTGCCAATGACAGAATCTGAGCTCGCAAGTGAGAATTAGAATTTTGGAAAAATTGCATCTGCCACTGTGAGCTTGACAGTTTTCCAGTATTTAATGGCTTGGCAATGATAGTTCAATAGCGATATTAATGAATATGATTTTTAAATATTGGATAATGAAGTATGTTGATATTTAGAGAATGTATATAACTCAGTGAACTAATATGTTTCAAATGACCGATGTACGGTGTTAGAAAAAGATGTATTCAAAGTGCAAGATAAAGGAATAGATTTTAATGTAGGAATGCAAAATGGTCAGGGTGCCTGAGTGGCTCAGTCAGTTGGGTGTCTGACTCTTGGTTTTGGCTCAGGTCATGATCTCAGGGTCCTGGGATCGAGCCCTGCGTCAGCCTCCAAGCTCAGTACAGAGTCTGCTTGAGGTTCTCTCTCCTTCTCCCTCTGCCCCTCCCACTCGTGCTGTCTCTCTCTCTCTCTATCTCTCTCTCTAAAATGAATAAATACATCTTTAAAAAAAAAGAATGCAAAAAGTTCATTGAAGTGGTTTCAGATTCCACACTGTAAGGAAACTTTAAGAAACTACCACTTCTTGAGTTGAGATGTAGCATGAAAAAAGAACACTAGAATTACCTAAGAAACCTATTAAATACCCCTTCTTCTTTCAACTACATATATGGGTAAGGCCAGATTTTCTACATACATGTTAACCAAACAACATAGCACAACAGATTGAATGCAGGAGCAGCTATGAGACTCCAGCTTCAACTCTTCAGCTAAACATTAAAGCAACTTGCAAAAATATAAAACAATGCCACACTTCTCAGTAACATTTTTAAAATATTTTTTAAATTTTTTTAATTTATTTGAGACACACAAAGAGAGCACAAGAGGGGAAGATGCAGAGAGAGAGGGACCCTGGGATCATGACCTGAGCCGAAGGCAGATGCTTAACTGACTGAGCCACCCAGGCGTCCCTCAGTAACATTTTTGTTTTGGGAAATATAATCACTTTTTATAAAAAAATGTTACTTATATTGACATGTTTATTATTATTATTTTAAAGTGAATTAGTAAAAAAATATTTTTAAATCCCCCTATTTTAATTTCTAACACTGCAAATATTGACAGTTATAACTCAAACAAAATCTATTTGGGGTCCCCAGTAAATTTTAACAGTGGAAAAGAGTCTTGAGACCAAATTGTTTGAGAACCCCTAAATTTCAATATCTGTAGAATTAGGACCAGAGACCCACAACAGTGCGGAGGCCTGTGGTCAAGGATTGTATGGAAGCCTTCTGCTAGATGCTGGCAAGAACTGATGAGGGCCAGAACAGTTCTTAAGGTGGCAATGGGGCTGGCCAGAGGTGGGATATACATTCATCATGAAAACCAACGTCACTAGGTCACACTTTGGTTTGATTCCACTGCCAGAGTCTACAAGACCATGGCCTGGGAGTGGACTTGGTCTCTTCTGAGGATGGTTTCCAGTGCCAGTTACTTGAGGAAGAGATGGGTACCCTGACAAGAAGCAGAAACAGAGCGTATAAATAGGAGACACTTGCTCTAGCCATCTGGATGGAGACTTGACGAATCAGTGGGACTGACTGGGCACGTACTCTGCTTGGCAAGTGCTGAGATAATACCCACCAGCGGGATGCAGAAGGGGAGGCCAGGGGTGCCTGGGTGGCTCAGTCGTTAAACATCTGCCTTCGGCTCAGGTCATGATCCCAGGGTCCTGGGATCGAGCCCCACATCGGACTCCCTGCTCAGCGGGGAGCCTGCTTCTCCCTTTGCCACTCCCCCTGCTTGTGTTCCCTCTCTCGCTGTCTCTCTCTCTGTCAAATAAATAAATAAAATCTTCAAAAAATAATAATAATAAAATAAAATCTTAAAAAAAAAAAAAGAAGGGGAGGCCAGGATGAGGTGGGATCCCCAGGCTTCAAGGAGAAAAGCCCACCCTGTATCTTGTTGTGCCCTGTGTTCACTTCCTTTCTGTTATCACTGAGTCTCTCGTGACCCAAATCTTGTCAGAGTCCAGCTTTGTCTCCGCTGGAGGAAAGTTTATGCAGGGAGAATAACGGGCCCCGCCCAGGGTACTGTGGGATGGGAGCAAAGGTTAGAGAGAAATTCTCAAGAACAAGGGGAAACTTATGAATCAGAGAAATGGCTTCTCCATCCAGGGACAGCTAGACTTTGTTTACAAAAGGCAGAATTTTCCTTATCGGAAGTGACTGCCCTGAGGTATATTTTGGAAGAAAGAATGAATGGAAGTTGTTGAATGCAGCGGCTGAGGTGACTCTCAAACCTCTTCTACCTGGGGTCCGAGATGCCGGTTAGACGTCCCAGACAGAGATGCCCAGAAGGCAGCCGCTTGCAGAGGCCGAAGCTCTGGAGCGCTGGAGCAGGCAGACCACCTTGAGAACCATAGGTCTCCCTAAGTCAAGGGTTCTTGGGCTTTGCAGCAATTCAGGGTCACCTGTGGACAATGACAAAAAGGAAGATGGCCGTCCCAGACTGACTGGATCAGAATCTCCAGGGGTGAGTCTGATGCACACCACAGGGGGTTCATGAAGGCCAAGGAGACATTGGGCCCTCCCAGGAAAAAGAGAATGAGTTCAAAATGCAACCCCAAACCCAAAAGCATCTTGCTCCTGAGCACCAGCAGTCGGCACTTCCTTTCAGTAAAGAATGTGCTGAACTGGGTGCCTGGGTGGCTCAGTCGTTAAGCGTCTACCTTCGGCTCAGGTCATGATCCCAGGGTCCTGGGATCGAGCCCCGCATCGGGCTCCCTGCTCCCCTCGGGAAGCCTGCTTCTCCCTCTCCCGCTTCCCCTGCTTGTGTTCCCTCTCTAGCTGTGTCTCTCTCTGTCAAATAAATAAATAAAATCTTGGGGAAAAGAAGAATGTGCTGAATTAAACCCTAATGAGCTTCCCACTGCTGGCACACTCCAGCCCATGGAATACATGAATCACTCGTCCTTAGGCAGCGCAAGGGTCCTTCGCTAATGTTTGCAGCCTTAAATGCAGCCGCTTAAGCCTCCCCATCTCTCAGGCCTAATTAGGGATCACAGAAGCCTTCCATGGCCTGGCTCTAAAGCAGTCAAAGAGCTGGAGGGTATTGGGTGACAACCCCCAGCCCTTTCTAGATGCCCCCTGGTGGGAAGTGGGCACCGTCTCCTAGAAACAATCCCTTTTCCCTGCACCCCGAGACTGGATGAAATGAACATTTCTGAAACATGTCCAGGAATCAGACTGTTCCCTGGGAGGCTACAAGCTGTCTCTTCTAGCAAAGAAGGGGAAAAGGTGAGTAAAATGTTTTTCATTTTTTAAACAAGCTTCTCCTGGTCATATACAAAGAACTACCTCTACAGACCAGGGTTTCAGACCTCTTCTTTTATTTTTTATTTTTTATTTTTATTTTTTTTAAGATTTTATTTATTTATTTGACAGAGAGAGACACAGCGAGAGAGGGAATACAAGCAGGGGGAGTGGGAGAGGGAGAAGCAGGCTTCCCGCCGAGCAGGGAGCCCGATGCGGGGCTCGATCCCAGGACCTGGAATCATGACCTGAGCCAAAGGCAGACGCTTAACGACTGAGCCACCCAGGCGCCCCTCAGACCTCTTCTTTTAAATGTCATTATTTTGTTTCCCTTATAGAGTATATGTTTTGAACCATATTCCTGCTGGAGTGCGTTAAGTAGTACCTTGTTTCCCTGTGTACTAATGAATCAATGACAAGTAAGCATATAAACTTCAGGTCAGCCTTGTCTAATACAGTGAGTACTCAATAAATTTTTGCTGCAATGAATTCAATCCAATGTCACCATACTACTACGTAGATCTATTTTCCACCAAAGATAAAGGAAATGGATATTTTGGTTAGTTTTATAGCCTTGTTACAGTTAAGAATTTTTGGAAATAGTTCAAGGATTTATTTGTAGTACCATGGAGCACTCGAGTCCCAGGGAACCCATGGCAAGAAGCTCTTATGTGGACTTTGGCCCCCAAACTGAGCACTGACATGGTATGCCCTTCTTCCTACAAGGACGTGCACGAATGCCCAGCAAGACTTCTCAGTTGTACCTGGCAGAGAGGGGAATGCCTGCTAAGTACAGATAATGGAGATGCTTCATTTGGGTTTCTGGAGCAGAAAGAAGATGGCATTGGCCCAAGAACATATTTTGGAGGCCGCGTAGTTATGTGAGCAGGTTCGAACGAGCAGGAAGCAGGTGTTAAGGCACCTGGAAACACCAATGACCTTTGGTGGGCTTTCTGCACCTCACCCCCTGGCAGAGAGACAGCCCAGAATAAGGCCCTGCTATAATCTTCTCGACTAGGGTTGCTCAGTAGTGCCAATTTGGAATATGAAGTATGCTACCTGTCTCAGTGCCCACGATCCTCTTCCCCACCGCACCCTGTCCCCCAGCTCATGCAGCTCAGTTCCTGCTCCACTATGAGCTCAGGGACCAGCCCTATTTTAAGAAGCCCCAGGCCATGTCATCCAGGCACCAGACAGCCTTTCTGTGGGTGCTCCTTTTGTCTACCCTTCCTCTGCCTTAGCTGGAGGAAAAGGGGGTCAAGAACCTCAGGCTCCCCCTCTGCCTACAATGGGAGCTGTCCCGTCCCACCAAGGTGCGAGTCAGGTTCCGTGCCAATTCATCCCATCCCACCCTTGGTTAGTCTTGCCATTGTGGCTCCAAGGGGCAGGGCACATGAATGGCAGGAGCTGGGTCACCAAAGCCAGGAGCTCAGTCCCCTTGCTGGCCCTTCCATTCACAAGTTGGAACAGTCCCTTCACCTCTTTTGCCCCAGCATCCTGATCTGTAAGTAGAGTCCAAGTCCATACCTAATTCTTGGGGCTATTATGAGATCTGTTCATAGATGTTGAAGAAAATGCTTAGAGGGCACCTGGGTGGCTCAGTTGGTTAAGCGACTGCCTTCGGCTCAGGTCATGATCCTGGAGTCCCGGGATCGAGTCCCACATCGGGCTCCCTGCTCCCTGCTTCTCCCTCTGACCCTCTCTCCTCTCATGCTCTCTCTCACTCTCTCAAATAAATAAAATCTTAATAAATAAATAAATAAATAAAAGAAAATGCTTAGAAAACTATAAAGCAGGCTAGGTCTTAAATGTGTCATTTCCGATGCTTAAAGATTTAAGGATTTCTTTTCCTGTTTACAAAAGTCACAGATACATAGATTGCAATAATTTTGGAAAGCACAGAAAAGAATAAGGAAAAAAATTATCCAGAAGCCCGCCACCTGAGCAACCCTGGTCATTTTGATTTCTTTCCTTCTTTTTTTTTTTTAAAGATTTTATTTATTTATGTGTGAGAGAGAATGAGAGAGAGAGAGCATAAGAGGGGTGAGGGTCAGAGGGAGAAGCAGACTCCCAGCTGAGCAGGGAGCCCGATGTGGGACTCGATCCTGGGACTCCAGGATCATGACCTGAGCCAAAGGCAGTCGCTTAACCAACTGAGCCACCCAGGCGCCCTCCTTCTTTTTTTTTTAACCAATTCTTTTTGCACAGTTGAGATCATACTCTATTTGTGATTTTGAATGCTGTTTTAAGCATTCTTTTTTACTCAACATAGTATAAGCATTTTCCCATGTTATTAAAAAGTCTTCTCAAACACAGATGTAATAACCACATCATGAGGCAATGAACATTTTTGAACATGAAGTTTTTTAATGTGTTTTGGATTAGTTTTACAGGATAAGTGCCCAGAAGTCAGATCACTGGGTTAAAAGGTATGCATATTTCAAGACTCTTGATGCATGTGTTGTAAGCTATTGTTGTATACCCTTTTTTCCTGGAGTTGGAAACTGAAGCACAAAATTTGAAATAATCTGTCCTAGTTCACGTAGCTAATCCCCAACAAGTCCAGGACAAAACGCAGGGTGAGACCCTCTACATTCTGTGGTCTGTGCTCAACGCAGCCCAGGAAAGAAGTCTGCTACCGTCCTGCAGAACATCTGATAATTTGCACTGAAGAGGACAAACAGTCCCATTCATGATCAAAGATGGCACAAAGGCTGAGGCCCCTGGGGTGCAGGACACTCCATCACCCCGAGCAAAGCAAGTCCCTTTGGCCTTAGCTTCAGCCTCCCGTCTGGACCCAACACGCTGCCCTTCTGCCCAGATACCTCGCTACCAAAACAAAAACAGAAACATTTGGGTTTTGATTTACATAAAAAGATCTAAAATAATCCATTTGCTCCAGCTCAATGTAATTGTTTGCTCTGTTGGCCAGAGCTGGATCCCAAAGCCAGCAGGTTGGGGTGAATGAGACAGTTAGCTCCAGAAAACAAGCCCCAAGCCGGAATCTGCCAGCAAGTGGCAGGAGAATGCAGTCCTTTCAAGATCGAGTCAGATGGCCCGAACCATGGCTCAGTGCTGGATCTCAGCACCAGGCACCACTGACAGCACTGTGAAGAGATCCCCTCGGTCCTGGCCCTTGGGACGGAGGGCATCGGCACCAGGCTGTCCCTCCATGAACGTGCTGATGGGCAGCTGCCCAGGGTCCTCAGAGCATAGAGAACGGTGCGCTAGTTTGTTTTCCCAAGTGACCAGGAACTCGGGACACCACATCAGCCTTTGTGAAACCAGGACCAATGGGACATGGCGGGTGGGGGGTGTCCAATGCTGCCACGCGGACTGCCACCTCCCAGGATTCAGACACGAGTGCCTGTGTTCTGGGTGTAGGGTCAAGTCCTGAAATCTGTGGGAAATGGGGCGCTCCTACGCCCTCATCCCTGTCTGATCTCCAGTACAAGGGTGACAGACAGGAGGCTATGAATTCCGCAACATTTTTGAGCCAGGAAAAATGCCGCATTAGTGGAAGATCTGTCTCATCTCTCTCAGAAAGGGGAATGGTGAGTTCAGGGAAGAAACCCAGCAGGAAACTGGATAATCCGTGTGAAAATGCACATGTGAAGTGTCAGGAGACCAAGCTGCTGATGTGGAACGAGCCATATAACATGTCATTTACATAATTAATAGCTCATGGGTACAAAAGAACACACTTTTTGCAAGAACGTGTTCAAATAAAAAGATAAACCTAAAGGCATTAAAATGGTGGTCTATGGGTAAAGAAAGGGAATGGATTGGAGTACGGAAATAATCACCTTTCATCTGAAAAAAAGAGAGGCCTTCCAGGGGCCAGTTTTGAGAATGTCCATGAACTGAGAAATATCATTAACTCAGTCCTCTGGACCTAAGGTCCAGAATTTTTAAATGAAAAGGAAGAAAAAACAAACCAGACCCAAGAGATGTCGGTAAGAATGGCTTTGGAAGGGCCATGAGTTTATTTTTATAAAGGGAGGAGATCACTTGAGTCTACATGAGACAGAGAAGTTTGGACCCTGGATGCACATTTGAGCCACCAGGGGAGACTTTAGAAGACACTGGATACCTGCTTTAGTCGCTTAGGGTGAGCCCAGGCTTCAATACTGAAAAAGAGCCTGGTGAGTCTGATGAGCAGCTGGGGATGAGGGGCCTGCACTGAAGTATCCCTCACGTGCCTTTGGGCTCTGGTGTGTGGGATACTTGATCTCAACTGTGCAAAAAGAATTGGCTGACCGAAGAGGAAGCATTTGTATTTTTTTAATTTATTTTATTGTATTTAAATTCAATTAATTAACATATAACATATTATTAGTTTCAGAGGTAGAATTCAGTGTTTCATCAGTTGCCTATAACACCCAATGCTCATCACATCATGTGCCCTCTTTAATGTCCATCACCCAGTTACTCCATCCCCTCACCTCCTCCCCTCCAGCAATTCTCAGTTTGTTTCCTAGAGTTAAGAGTCACTTATGGTTTTTCTCCCTCTCTGATTTCATCTTATTTTATTTTTCCTTCCCTTCCCCTATGATCCTTTGTTTTGTTTCTTAAATTCCACATATGAGTGAAATCATTTGATAATTGTGTTTCTCTGATTGACTTATTTCACTTAGCATAACACCCTCTAGTTCCAGCCACGTCATTGCAAATGGCAAGGTTTCACTTGTTTTGATGGCTGAATAATATTCCATTGTATATATACACCACATCTGGAAGAAGCGTTTTTAGAGAGGAGGGGTCGGTTGGAGTGACTCGCAGAGAAGCACTGTTTTGGAGGGGGGTGTTGAGGTAAATGCAGGGCCTGAGGCAGTGGTAGGGGATAGGGCCAGGGTGACCCGTGCAGCTGACCCCCTCATGTTACAGATGCAAGGAGAATCCTGACACTCTGAGAGAAAGTGATACAGCCGCAGATGGGTCTCCCACATAGGTGACCCAACTCCCTTGGTCTTCCCAGCACTCTTCCCACTGTCCCATGGGGCCCCCAGCTGCTGCCAAGTTTCCCTCATCCTCCTCGTCTGACCAATGCCCATCACAGAACAGGGGAGAGGCCACCCCAGAAGGAGCTGCCAAGTGATTTGAGCTTCTTGAGAAAAAATAAAGAAGAGTTTAGATAGGAATCTGACTAGTTTTTGTTCATTCCTTTCGCCTTCTCAAGGGAAATGTTTTCATTCACTGCAAACTCTCTATCACACTTTGAATTTGGGTCTTTTTTTTTTCTTCCTAATCCCTTAATTCTGGAAGCTCATTTGTTTTTAGTTCTTTCAGTGTTGCCAGCCAGGCTTGGTGATTATCCTAACAACACTTGATCTCCTGAAGCCGTGAAGGTCTGTTTGGCCACCTTACTAAGGAAGGGAATTCCGTGGAGTGAGGGTCTGAAGGGGGTGGCTGAGAACATTTGGCTTCAGCCGGAACACATGGAGTGTCCTGTGCCCATGTGCTAAAGGTTTCCATATTTGCTCAATTTCTACAGACAAGAAAAGTAGGCCCAAGAGAGGTTACATCAACTTCCAAGTTATGTACAAACTCCTATAAGGGGATTGGGTCTTACTCAATCCCCTTATAGGGGATGGTGCCCTGCGCCCCAGACTAACAACAGCACAGAGTAGATGCTCATGAAATGCCCACTGAAGGGACTGGCCGGGCTGAGATCTGCCCCAGGCCTTCTGACTGCCAGCCCAGTGCTGGACCCACAAGCACAGATGTGCTTCCCCTCTGAAGGCCACACTGGGCACACCTGGCCCTGGCTGGGTCTGCACACAGCCTTGACCTAGCATTGTGCTGGGCACACAGCTGGGGCTCAGCCAACATTCACCAGACAGTCCTAATAGCTCTGTTCGTGACTACCTTGGCCCTAATTGTCCACTGTCTGTCCAGATGTATTGGTACTGCTACCAGGGTGAGTCCTGTGAAACATTATCCAGAATCCAGAATCACAGGGCTGGGAGGGAAATTAAAGGTCATCCAGTTTTTCTCCTCCCTCCCTCCTCAGCACCAAACACACAAACACACACACACACACACACACACACACACCCTGCTTCTCTCCCCTCAGGCACACACACTTTCTCCCACTGAGTGATTGAACCTGCAGGGACATTTCTAGCTCAGAAATATTTATTTATTTGAAATTGCTAAGGTGGAGAAACTACACGAAGAGGGCATTTGCAGGTGTTCTAGCCACAGCCCAGCTAAAAACCCAGCTGACAGCCAGCATTCATCACCAGCCACGTAAGTGAAGCTACCTTCATATAATAAACTATGATAGAGTTATGAACAAAGTATTATTAGAGCTCAACGAGAGAGCAGTTATTAGTGGTGGGGCTATCAGGGAAGGTTTTATTGAGGAGGTGGCAAGTGGGATGGGCCTTACAGAATGGCTAGGCTCTGGGCTTGCCCGCGGGTATGATGAGGAGGTAGCCTGGACAAGCTATGATGTGACCGCGGTCATGTTGGCCCTCGAGCACCAGGCTAATTGTTGTCAACCAGAGGGGGCCAAGGCCGCGGAAGCCCCACGGTGCCTGGCAGGGCGGTGACAGGGAAGAGCTCTCAGTCACTGGATGCTGTTTACTTGCTCCAGGGACTTTGAGCAAGGCCTCGGGACTCTGGCCAGTTTTCTCATCTCTCTGGGAGGGGCAGGAAGCGGGAGAGGGCCAAGTTCAAGGGGAGGGATTAGATGGTGCTGTGCAGGGGCGCGGGAGTCGTGGGCTTGATCTGCTGCCCAAGTCCCAGGGCCTTGGACTCGCTAGTCTCACTGAGCCTCCAGTCTTCTCATCTGTAGAGAGGGATGGCAACATCATGTTTATTCAAGAAAACTCTTTGAGAAACACCACAAGTGGAAGAGCGAAGGTGATTGCTATCTCTGGGGCCTTACCTGAGAAGACATGAAGACGGGGGAAACTGAGCGGCTGGTGGCCAGAGTACCTGGGGTTGTCTTCACTGAGACGTCATGACTGAGGCTGGCCAGCAGGGGGGTCTTCGGGTACATGGCCTCTTTGTGTGGTCTCTCAACCTGGGAGAGTTGAGGCCTCTTCGGAGCATGGTGCCTGGGTTCTGAGAGAAAGTATCCCAAGAGAGGAAAACAGAAATGCATGGAATTTGTATGATCTAGCCTCAGAATGCACATGACACCACTTCCTGCATGCTCTAGGGGTCAAGGCAGTCACAAAGCTCTGCCCAGGTTCAGAGGGAGGGGTGGTGGACCCCACCGCTCAATGGGATGGGTGCCAAGGTCACATTTTAAGGAGAGCATGCCAGAAGGACGTGTCGTTGTTGCAGCAATCTTTGAAAAATACAGTCTACCACTCCTTACCCTGGCATTCAATGCCTCTGCCGGCCGCTCCCAGCAGCACCTCCTGCTACTGCTCAGCGCAAACCCCCCTCGAGGCAGGCTGGCCTCCTCACTGTGCCTCCAGAAGATGCCATACTCAGCCCAGCCTGAGAGCTTGAGCCCAGTTCTGCTCACTGTTCTTGATTAGTCAAGTCCTATCTCCCAAAGGATTCAGGCTCCTGGTGTGTTTGAGTAACAGTTAAGATTAAAAAGGAAGCCTCTTGGCAAACAAAGTTCCTGGGGTCTTCTTTATTGCTCTAGAGTAAAGGCTGCTTCTTTTTTAGAATGAGTAAAAATTCGACCCTGCTGAGAATCACTTGTTCTGAAAAGCCTCTCCCCAGCGTGGGCATGTGTCCCCTTCAACGGTCATCATTGCATACATTCTTATGAAATTCAGGTTCTTTATCTCTCCCAGACAGAAATAATGACTGCAATAAATTAAAGTCAGCTTGTTTTAAACCAACAAATAGCGTGGCTGACAACAGAAGTGTAAATATGATTACGGTTAATGGGGTTTTTTTTTTCAGCTTTGCTCCATTTCAGCTCATTAGACTTTTCACTAATAAAGGGCTGGCCAGCATTGCTCACTAATCCCTCTCCAATTAAATCAGGGACCAGGCCCCTGCCTCCTCTGCAGATCTCAGTCCCTAGGAGTTCTGGGCATCTAATAGCGCTCAGGAAACACTCGGTGGCCGCTTGATAGAAAAACACCAACGAAGCAGCCAAACTACGCAGTTTCCTCTACATTCCAGCTGGAGATGTGAGTCCCCACTGAGCATAGCCGAAGAGCTAACACGGGCCAGTGCTTCATACCTGAAGAAGAGCTTTTGTATCCATTCCTCACTCACAGTGTGGTGAGGTGCAGGGGGAAGGTAGTGTTGTCCCCATTTTAATGATGAGAAAACTGAGGCTCAAGGAGGTTAGCGGGCTGTTGCCCAATCAGTGGCTCCCATGTAGGGTGCAAGGTCTCTAAACCAAATGTTTCCATTCCCCGGTCTTCATTCTTTTCTCCTGCACCACCTCCATTCTTCTGGCTTATTCTCTCATTTCATTGTTCACTCATCGATTGCTTTGACAAACGCTGATGAAGCACCTACTTTCTACACAGCACGATGTAGGCACTGGGGCAACAACGGTGAGCAAGGCCAAGTCCCTGCTTCCATCGGGTGTGTAGTCCAGAGGGAGAGATGGCAATAAATATCTAAACAATTACATAAATAGAATTTGGCGTGATGGCAAGTGCTGTAATGGGATAGAGAATGACCAGGGTTGTTGGGGCAGGGAGGTAGAGAGGGGGCCCCTCAGCTAGGATTGCCGGGAAAGGCTTCTCTGAGAAGAGCCGGGACCTTAATGCTGACAAGGAGCCAGTCATTTAAAGATCTGGGGAAAATCGTCCCAGGAAGAGACTACAGAGGGTGCAAAGGCCCTGAGGCAGAATGTTAGAGTGACAGAAAGGCCAGTTAGAGGAGGAGCATTGAGAGCAATGGAGAGAATGGAAGGGACCAGAAGGTGTAAGGCCTTGTAGGCCATAATACAGTCTAAGCGAGTACTGTATTAGCTGCCGCAGGACAGAGGTGAACAAAATGGGTATGGGCCCCACCCTTCCAGGAATGGCTAGCCCCAAGTCTCCATGAACCTGTCACGCTGGATGTCAACATTGCCTCTGCCCCTGAATCAAGGCAATCAAACCACTCTGAATCTCCTGCTGGCAGGAGTGCCTGAGGGATGTGGTACACACAGATGGAGTTAAGAGAGGGAAATTTGGGATTCCCAGAATCTCTGTTGGATTCCATCTGCAACCTGCCCCTCCCTTCTACCCTCACCTGTGGATCCTGGACCTGGAGGAGGAGACACCTAGACCTCCACAATTCCTTCACATGGTTCCCCCACCCCTCTCACCACTTCCAACGCAGAGCCACCAGAAGCCAGAGCCACCGTGGCCAGCCTCAAGGGAGGATATCAAGAAGCAAAATAGCATCCCGGAGGCCCAAGTCTTTTTGCAGCATCAGATGGACAGGCACACTGATGAGGAACAGATCTGCTGCGTGAAAGCGATTGTTTCCCCAAATCGAAAACAACTTCTCCTGAAATACAGGAAGCACGTCCAGGAGTCCACCCCGTTACATTAGAAGAACGGCTTACTCTGTGTGCTCTGCAGGTCGAAGCTTTAACTAGGATCCAGTGACAGTACCCCCAAGTCATGGCAAGGATGGATAGGTGAGAAGGAAAGAAGAATCTTTCATAACTATGCCCTTTCCATCTTCTACCCTCCATACTGGCCTAGTCACTCTCTCTCTCTCTCTCTCTCTCTCTCTCTCACACACACACACACACACTTTTCATTCCATTCCTTCTGGATTGCTGTGGGCATACACTGCCCCTCCCCCGACCCTGTCCCTGCATCAAACCAAAGACCATGTTTACTCATAGGCCAACCTCTGGGAAACCAGGCATCCTGGATTTGCTGCCTAAACACCCTATTATGCATAAAGAACACACTGTCCTTTCAAAGCCAGGACTGAGACCTAATACTTATCCCATGCATCACCACATTACATCACCTATTACATGGCTGCCATGAATGTGGACAAACTGTAAGCAGCTTTGCAGGTCACTCAAAGACCTGAAGCCACTTCTGCACTGGCTGGACACATCGAAGCTGAGCACCCACATTTCTTGTTGAATGAAGAGCACGGGTCAGCCCTGTGAGGCCACCGGCAGGCCCGAAGGAGGCTCTCAACATGGCGCTCCCCTAAGGAGCCACTTGCGGGCAACGCGGATGTCCACGCCTGGGGGCTGGAGGGGCTCATGTAGCAGATGCACTTCATACGGCACTATTCTAACCAGCAGTTAGAAGTCATTGTCCAGATGCACACACGCAAGTATGGATGAATCTTAAAACCACAGTGCCACGTAAAAAGTCAGAAGCAGAACGCAATGGAAAAAAACCAAAATCATTTACATACATTAAAATGACATCCACCTGAAGCAGCTAAACAACAATGCACCTTATACAAGAATATGTACAAATAAAAAAGACAGACATCAGCATATTAGAATGTGCTGTGTATGGATGAGGAAATGAGAGTAAATAAGTAAAACAGAGAGAAATTTGTAGGGACCAATGATGATATTGTGTCATGAACTAGAGAGCGCAGTAAACTCTATCCTCCACTGGAAGTCAGAAAAATGTAAAGAAAAGTCACAAATCTCTGAGCTAGGGGTGCCTGGTGGCTCAGTCATTAAGCATCTGCCTTCGGCTCAGGTCATGATCCTGGGGTCGTGGGATCGAGTCCTGCATCGGGCTCCCTGCTCAGCGGGGAGCCTGCTTCTCCCTCTGCCTTCCGCTCCCCCTGCTTGTGCGCTCTCTCTCTCTGACAAATAAATAAATAAAATCTTTTAAAAAAAATCTCTGAGCTGGCCTTGGCTGAGATTTCCAACCTCAGCTGCCACTTGTCATTCAAGTCACGCAGGATGACCTGCTCCGCACACAACAACTGCTGACGCCTGGCTTCTGGTGATGCTGCCAGGTCCACCCCGCTCCTCAACGCCCAAGCCTCCTGCCGCCTCCTCGGGGTCTCCCGCCTCTCTGGCGGCCACGCACTAGCCCTGCATCACCCTGCATCACCCTGCAGGTGTGGTCAGTGTGCCGGGAAGCGTGTCCTTATCAGTAGGCAGAAGTGCTCCCGATGGAGCCTCGAGGGTAGGGCTGCTCTTTCGGGGGCCGGTGCGGCCATGGGATTCTGTGCCTCTGGCCATCTGTACTCCTGCATTGCAAGTCATGCCTTCTAAGGACTCCCTTGAAAGGACTTACCCAGAAGGAGCCCTTTCTCTCCACAGAGACACAGTACTTCTCCAGGAAACTTATCACAAAGAAGAGGCACGTAGATGTTTGGTGAATGGCTAAATGATAAAACCGCTTCCATGAGCCCTTCTACAGTTAAGCCTTAAGCCCTCTTCCCATGCCCCAGACAGCTCTCTGGGGACCCCTTTTCTTCCTGCGAGCCCAAGGCACAGCCAGCTTGCCTCTCCCTTTTAAAACTACCTCCATCCCTTTATCCTCAGGCCCTGCCTGTGGAAACCATTTCCCTGGTATTCCTGACATCCTACCCGACCCCAGATGCCAGGCACTTAATCAGAACCCACTGAGAGTCCTACAAACATAAAGATGCCCGTGTTGGTCATTTTAGGAAGTAGTGAAAGCTCCCTTCCTTGGCTTCAGCATGTATGCAGTCAGTAAACAAATATTTCTAAGTATCTGTTCTGTGCTCAGTGCTGGGTTTGGGTTGGAGGATTGACAAAGATCCCCCCCACTGACTTCTTCGTTTTTCTCTGCATCATCCAATTTTAGCAAGAATCCTGCCAAGTCAGCTTAGCTCAAATTCTCTATCCTCTGTATCTGGTTACTCTTGATATCTAATCAAAGTCCTCGTTGTGATATTGTGGTTTATAATAGAAATATATAGATGGCCTTCATTCCTGTTGCTGGCACGGTGCACTTCAAATTATTGGAATTTCCTAAGTGATAAGAATGATAAAGGTATCTTATTATTCATAACAAACCCTTCCAGCCACTGCGGAAAGTATGTCAGTGAGGTAACTTTCAGAAAGCGCCTAAGGATGGGGACTGGTTGCCAGGGGAACCAACCACGTGATTGGAGGGTTGGAACTTTCAGTCCCTGCTACCTCCACCCCACCTGCCACATCTCCAGGGAGGGGAGAAGGGCTGGAGGTTGAATCATTCGCTGATGACCAATGTTTAATAAATCGTGACTATGTCATGAGGCCTCCATAAAAACCCAAAAGGACAGGGTTCAGAGAGTTCCAGGTTGGTGAACACATGGAGGTACTGGGTGAGTGTCCCACCTGGAGAGGGCGTGGAAGCTCCGCCCCTTGTCCCCACACCTTGCCCTGGGCACCTCTTCCATCTGGCTGTTCCTGACTTACATCACTGCTAAGGTAGTAAGTACAATATTTTTTGCTGAGTTCTGTGAGTTGCTCTAGCAAAGGAGGGGGGACCTTTTATGATTTATAGCCAGTCAATCAGAAGCATGGGTGACAACCAAGGCTTATGAGTGGCGTCTGGAGTGGAGGGCAGTCTTGGGGGACTGAGCCCCTACCCTGTGGAATCTGACGCTATCTCTGGGTAGAGAGTTTGAGAACGGAGTTCAATTGTAGGACACCCACCTGGGGTCAGAGAATTACATGCTGGTGTGGGGGGGAAATCCCACACACAGAAATTGGTGATCAAGAATTCTACTCATCCCCCACCAGCCCTCAGGTGATATCTGATCACTCTGGTCTGCCGTCAGCACGGACCCTCTTAGGTCAGTTTAGCTAGAACCGCCCATTATCCCTGATGTTTCCTTTTAGTAATTTTCCATCCACGGATCCCCCACCCCCCACTCCTTGGCTATACATTCCCACTTGCCCATGCTGTAGTTGGAGTTGAGCCCAATCTCTCTCCCCCACTGCAAAACCCTATTGTGGGTGGTCCCTACACTTATCGCAATGGTCTCTCTGGATAAAGGGACCTGTTAAAGATGCCACTGAATAATTTTTTCTTTAATAGGATCTGATGATTAATAAGAGCAGGCTAGGTCTGCCCTGAAAGGGCTGATGGATAATCTGCTATTCCCTACACGAGGGTGCCACGCCCACCCACTCTCCAAAGACAAGATGAGAATTTTACCAAACTCTACTTCCACCCTCCTGGACCCGTGTGGCATTTGGCAGCAGAGGCAAGTGGCTGGCTGAGACCCAGCTGCTCCACGCGGCCCTGCCAGAACTGGTGTAGAAGGGCCTGGCTCCTAACCAGGGTGGCGTCTGCTCCGAGTTTGGGGCCCAGCATACTCTAATTGTCCTGTGGCCTTGTGGCACTTACAACTTCTCAACTGAATCTTTCTGAAAAAGCTACTTCTGTGTTTATTGGTTTCCTACCCTGATGTGGGTCACTAGAATTTTCCTTAAGGATGGACGAGCTCAGAGAACTGGATGTGGATGTCTCTCGCTGCCAGGACCTGAGGGGCAGGGGCTGATGACTGACAGGAAAAGTGGGCCCCGTGCCCACCCTGCCGCTCACTGCCCATCTGCCTTTCTGAACGGGACTGACCCCTTTCTGAGCCCTTGGACAAGATGCCGGGGCCCTCACCCCAGTCAGATATCACTACATTGCTGTGTAGCCACGGCCGAACCCCTTCCCTCTCCGGGCTGGTATCCTATCTAAGTGTTTCTTGAACAGATGAAATCACAGATGCAAAGGGGCTCTTTAAGCCTGAATAAATGTAAGGTCCTGTGGGAGCTCTCTGTACCTCCCACTCGATTTTGCTATGAAACTGAAACTTTTCTTGAAAAAAAAATAGCCCATTAAAAAAACAAACAGGGGCGCCTGGGTGGCTCAGTTGTTAAGCGTTTGCCTTTGGCTCAGGTCATGATCCCAGGATCCTGGGATCAAGCCCCGCATCGGGCTCCCTGCTCAGCCGGAGGCCTGCTTCTCCCTCTCCCTCTCCCCCTGCTTGTGTTCCCTCTCTCGCTGTGTCTCTCTCTGTCAAATAAATAAATAAAATCTTTTAAAAAACAAACAAACAAAAATGTTAGGCCTTATGGTGAACCCTGGGCAGGGAGTAGAGCCCTAAATTCTAATAAAAGCTCTGCTCTTTTCGGTGTGGCCTTGGGAAGTGAGGAAACTTCTCTGAGCCTCAGTTCCCCTGTTCCACCCACTGTGATTACTATGAGAGCCAAATTAATGGGTTTCAAACATTGAGTTAGGGGTGCCTGGGTGGCTCAGTCATTAAGCGGCTGCCTTCAGCTCAGGTCATGATCTCAGGGTCCTGGGATTGAGCCCCGCATCAGGCTCCCTGCTCAGCGGAGAGGCTTCTTCTCCCTCTGCCTCTGCCCCCCCACCCCCACTGGTGCTCTCTCTCTCTCAAATAAATAAATAAATCTTTAAAATATTGAGTTAATTATAGAGCACTACCCCTCTGCGAGGGCTTCTTGTTAATATTTGTTGTTTATTAAGGCGACTGTTTTTTTTTTTTTAAGATTTTATTTATTTGTTTGACAGAGAGAGACACAGCGGGAGAGGGAACACAAGCAGGGGGAGTGGGAGAGGGAGAAGCAGGCTTCCCACCGAGCAGGGAGCCCGGTGCGGGGCTCGATCTCAGGACCCTGGGATCATGACCTGAGCCGAAGGCAGACGCTTAACAACTGAGCTACCCAGGCACTCCTAAAGAGACTGTTCTGAGGGTTGACCAGTCAGTCCCAAGCTGGTACTAATTTTGCGGCTCTTAGAGGACGTTGGAAAGCCCTAGAGAAAGTATGAACAGATGTCTCCTAGGCACTGAAAACTCAGCATGTTCAAAGCTGGGCAGGAGGAAGAGAAGGAGACAGAGGAGGAGGAGGGGAGGGGAGGGGAGTCCAAAAAAACAGGAGAAGCAGAAGGGAAAGGAGGAGGAGCAAGGGCAGAGAAGAAAAGCAGAAGCAGATACAGAAGCAGCAGAAAGGGGAGAAGGGGCCACAGCAGAAGCCGCAGAGGCAGCAGGAAAAGAAAGGGACGAAGAGAAAGGACGAGGAGGAGGGGACTCAGCAGGAGCAGGATAAAAAGCAAAAACAGAAGCCGTGGAAGTTAATGCAGCAGAGAGAACAGAAGCCGCAGAAGCAGAGGTAGGATAGGAAGAAAGAAAAGCAGAAGCAGAAAAGGAAAATAGGGGGACAAGAAGCAGAAGGAGAAGCAACAGCTAAAGAAGAAGCAGAAGAAGCACAGGCAGAAAGAAAGAAGTGAAAGAAGTGAGGGGGAAAGAAAGGAGAAAAGAGAGCAGGAAGCAGAGAGGGAGAGAAGGTGGGAGTAGCCAACGTGGAAGAGAAGCAGCAGTAGAGGAAGCAGAAGCAGTAAAAAGCCAAAACGAAAGCCAAGAAAGGAGAAGCTGAAGCTAAAGCAAAAGCAGCACAAAAAAAGGCAGGATAAAGAGAAAGAAGAAAAAGCAGAAGCCGAAGTGGATGCACATGTGGTAGAAGAAGCGCAGGCAGGAAAAGCAGAAGCCTGAATAGAAGAAGCAGGGAGGGGAGAGGAGAGGGAAAAGAGGGAAGCAGAGGAGGGAGAGGGGAGGGAGGAGAAAGGGGAGGAGGGGGAAGCAGAGGGGGGAGAGGGGGAGGAGAGGGGGAGTGGGAAGCAGAGGAGGGAGAAGAGAGGGAGGAGGGAGGAGGATGGGGGAGGAGAGGGAGGAGGGGGAAGCAGGTGGGGGAGAGGAGTGGAAGGAGAAGCAGAAGCAGGACAAGTCACTGTGGGGGAACCTGCAGCGGAAGAAGCTGAAGTCAGTACAGCTGAAGGAGAAACTACAGCCCACCCCCCGCAACCCTCCCCAGGAGCAGAAGCCAGACAGGAAGCAGCAGAAGCAGAGCTGGAGTGTCCGTGGAGGGTTATGGAAGACAGGACACAGAGACAAATGAGGCGCGTGACTCAGTGAGATGTTCCTGCAATTCTAATAGTTTGGGCCGTGAAGATGAGGCTGGGGGCGGGGGTACGACAGGAAATGCCCCCCCCCCCCCACCGCGGAAAAGGAGAATGATCCACACAGAGGTAGAGGAGACACAGCCCCTGCCTTTCCTGAGCTCACGGTCAGAGGCAGGACCACACCAAGGGTCGGGACAGGGGTAGAGACTGAGGAAACATCAGAGAGGCTTTAGAAAGAGATGAAGTTTGAGTTCAGAGTCAACGGGGGTCTAGGTGGAATTTAATCGCAGAATTGGGGTGGGGAAGAAGGGCTCCCCTCCCAGGAAAGAAGGGTGCGCAGGGCTCTCAGCTTCAGCCAGGCTGGTGGCCGGCCTCAGACACCGGCTTTTTATGCCCAGGGCTGAGGATAAAAGGCCTGAGACTAGGAGACCCACAAGCCCTTGCCCACGAAACCATTCCTCCCCCAGGCAAGAGGCCAATGCCGTGGAGGTCAGGCCTGTCCTGCTAGGGACAGACGGCCACCTCACCAACTGGAAGTGCCTGTGAGGTGACCACCTCCAGACACCTGAGGACGAGCTTCCAGGGAGGAGACAGAGCTGCGCGGCCAGTAACCCTGTAGTGTCCCCAGTCTTCTGAGGGGTTGCTCCTTCCGGGAAGACAGCCAGGCTTGAGGGTGGCCTCCGAATCTAAGGAGAATATCCAGCCTGTCTCCAGAGCAGTCACTTCCCCGATTCCTCTCAGGAAACAGATCCTCCAGAGCTGCCTCTGCCTTCCACCAAGGAACGGCCCAGACTATGTGACACTCAGGCTCTGAGCAGAGAATCTCAGGCCCTGTGAGAAGACAAGACAGGGTGCGCGTCCCTCAGGCCTCCCCCATTTACCCCAAAGACCCCAGCCCTCATTTCCTGAGCACTGTCCCAGCCAGAGCCTGCAATGATGCCCCCTCCCGAAGAGCCATGGCAGCGTGAGTGTGAGGCCAACCCAACGGGGCCATCATGTGATGAGGCAGCGTCTGCAAGGACTTAGGGCCTCCCCATCCCCTTCCCTTCAGGCCACCACAAACCCCACCACATGGCCTGAGATCGGAGGGTCTCTCGTGGGGGTGGGGGCAGGGATCCGGGGAAAGATGGGCTGGGGCGTTAGGGAGTTCCAAGAAGCAATGGAGTCTGTGGCAAGGGGACGTTTCAAGAGATGGTGAAAGTTGGAGTCAATGGGGAAATCAGAGGCGATAAAAAAGGACAGAAGGAAAAACCTCAGCCCTGCTAATGCTAAAACCTTCTGAAGTCTGATAAATACTAGTTGGAAAATGCCTGATGATGCATTTCTCCCCACAGCATCCCACAAAGTGCTGGGCATGGAGAGAAGGTACTAGAAAGGCAGCACACTGCAGTGGATTGGAACGCTGGCTCAGCAACCAGGGTGCCTTTCTGAACTTGAGTCTCATCCTCTATAAAGTTACCCACGGTTGTGTGTGAATGGCTTAGAGAAGTCCTGGCAGATACTAAATGCTGAACAACTCCTAGTTATTATATTATTAGAGGAAGCATAGATAAGCACCTGCTAATTGACTGATTAGAAAAATTCTATTAAAGCCTGAATGGGCAGTAAAAATATATATTCTGAGCTGCTCAAAGGTGAAAGTATTCAGGGAGGAGGGGCTATTCTCCTTCCACATGATGGCAATAAGAGGAACTGTGACCATTTTCCTAAACCAGTCTTGTCCTTGAGTCCTATTCACTTCGGACGAAACAACCACCACTAATAACCTTGTATCCACTGGGTTGTCTCAAAGTTTGCAATTACAGCAAAACCAGTGACGATTCAAGTCACTTAATGGCAAGCCAAGCCATCTGTCCCGCCCTCCCATGCTGGAGCATCTTTAGGAAATACTTTGAGAGCAGCAGATGAAAGAAATTGTTACAGTGTAGGAGGGTCAAGGCTCGGAGGCTTCTTTGAGCAAGAAAGGAAGGAGGCCCAGCTCCTGTACATCATGCAGTCATGATTCGTGAGTTCCCTCCACTCGTCTTCCCTGGCCAGGGAGCCAATCCCATTTTTTCTTCGGACACTGAAATATCAGTTAGCCATGATGGACAGAGAAGGGATAGCCCCAGATTCTCTCAAATCTGTCTGTTCCTCTCCATCTCCAC